>NW_028124342.1:0-51259 GCF_965194825.1 Balaenoptera physalus | reverse complement strand
ACAGTGTGTACCGGATGCCACTTCTTAGGCGACCTCCCAACATACCAGGGACCTAGGCCCTTCGGATCATCCCTTGGAATGAAGAGTGAAAGGCAAAACCCCGCTCTCTTGGTCGCACAGTTGGATTGCCAGTCTTTCAAAAGTCCTCCCGAGCACAGGTCTAGCAGGTCTTAGGTGTACTGCAAGTGGTCCCCGCTGCTGAACCAGAACTGCAATGAAAAAAACCCTCTGCTTGCTGTTCATCCTGGGAACGCCAACCTGCCCTCGCTCGCCAAGCAGACAGTCGACTTTAGACGCAGCCTGACACACGGACTTGTTGCCCCTGCAACACTGCCTAAGCTTCTGTAAGAGAAAAGGACGCTTTGGCCTAAGCCAAGGAATTATGTCGGTCACGCCACTCAGCCCAAGCAGAACTCCCTTCGTGCCAGAGTTTTATCAGGGACGGTCCAGGGTGCGGCGTGAGTCTCTTTTCGTTGCTCAGAAACTACCCGTACATGGGCTGTGTGCCAAGTCTGGCATAGGGACCTAAGGAGGAAAGCGTTATTTTCCCAACGGGAAAGCAGGCCACCTGCGGCCTCAAATTTCAGTGAAAACCAATGCTGTTGCCCGTCATCTCTTCACAGTGGCAATGCCGGCTGAGGGAAAGGCAGCTTTCCTCGATTAACACAGTGTTTCCTATTCGTGGCAGGAGGCCTCCAGCAGCCCTCTTCACATAACGGGGAAACCAGACCTGTCCCCCAGGCTCAACGTAATGTCCGGGTTTCCATCCACGGGTGGCCGTGTACAGACGATTTCCATGACCCCGGTAGGGAAAGTAGGGCATTAAGGCCAGTGTGCCCTTCCTAGGACTCCCGCCGCCTCACCGCGTCCCTTGGAAGAACGCTGTGTGCTCAGTGACTCTTCTTGGCCGACTGAGCACCGTGCCGCTACCTGGGTACTCCGGATCGTCTCTTTGAGTGCGCTGTGAAAGGCAAGGCAGTGTTTTCTTCGTTGGATCGATAGACTGACAAATCTTCCAAATGTGCCCCGACCAGAGTTCTGGAAAGTCCTCGGTGTAATGCCAGTGGCTCTCAGGGCTGACCCTGAGCTGCAGTGAAACAACTCTGTGCTTCGTGTTCCTTCTCCCTTTACACACCTGCCGTCTCTCTCTCTGCCAAGCAGAAACACGACTTTTAGATGCAGCCTGGAAAAGCAACACTCTCCTCCTGAGCCCTGCTAGTCTTTTGGCAGGTTCAAGGCCACCTAGACCTCCCTAGCGCCTTAAATCGCTTAGGTCATTCGCACAGTGCAAATCTCCCTGCCTAAATAAAACATTATTCTGAGAAGGTAGCACAGTGCTTCTGGTGCCTCTTTTGGTTCTTCAGAAACGACACGTACGTGGGCTGGGTTCAACTTTGATTCTGGGACCTTATGAGAAACGGAGGAATTCCCTAGTTGAACGAGGAATCCTCGTAGCCTCCAAGGTGCCTACATACGGCGTTCTGCGAGTCCTTCCTTGCGTGCTGGAATGGGTCTCAAAGGAAAGGGTGCTTTACAGGAAAGACAAAAGGTGTTTCCACTTCCTTGCCTGAGGCATGCCAGAGGCCCCTTTACATAAAGGGCGCTCTACACTGATCACGAAGATCAAAACAAAGTCCAGGACGGCATCCACAATGCTGGCAGGCATGCAGCATTTGCCCAGAAGCCTTAGTCATGGCAGTGGCTTAAGGCTCGTGTGCCGTTCAGGACTCCTAGGACTCCTGGGCCCTCACCACCTGGGCGTGGAAAAACACTGTGTACCCAATGTCTCTTCTTAGGTGACCTAACCAAACACAGGTCCCTAGGCCCTTCGCATCATTTCTCTGCATGAAGAAGGAGAGGCAACGCTCTGCTCTCTCTTCGTTGCCCATGGAGATTGCCAGGCTTTCAACAGGCCTCCCGAACACAGGCCTAGCAGGTCTCAGGTGTAATGCAAAAGGTCCCCACTGCTGAACCACTGCTGCCACGAAAAATCGCTGTGTTTATTGGTCATACTGGGAACCCTTACCCGCCGTCTCTCTCTGCCAAGCAGAAGGCCGACTACAGAGGCAGCCCGACAAACGTACAGTTTGCCCCTGAACGCTACCTCGGCTTTTCTGAGCTACAAGGACCATTTGGCCTATCCCCGGGAATTATGTCCTTGAAGCCATTCAGCCCATGCAGGACCCCCTTGGCGCCAAAGTTTTATCAGGGAAGGTCCAGCGTGCTGCTTGAGTCTCTCTTGGTTGGTGAGAAACTCCGGGTGCATGCGCTGGGTTCGATTTTGATATTGGTTACCTAGAGCCAAGAGCATTACTTTGCCAGCGGGAGAGCTGAGAGTGCGGCCTCAAAGTGTCCTGAGACACAGTGTGGCTGCTCGTGTTCTCTTCACAAGTAGAATGGCTATGTGAGGGAAAGGGAGCTCTCCTAGAGAAACACTCTGTTTTCTGAAGCGTGCAGGAGGCCTCCCGGCGCCCTACATACATAAAGGGAACACTATGCTGTTCCACAAGGACCCAAGGAAGGTTCAGGTATTCCATCCACGCCCTGATGCGTGCAGAGGCTTTCCACGAAACCTTAGGCAAGTAGTGCATGAATGTTCGTGTGCCTTTCCCTGGACCCCCGCCGCCTCAGCATGTCCCCTGGAAGAACACTGTGTCCCGAGTCCTCTTCTAGGCCCCCTGAGCACCGTGCCGCTAGCAAAGCCCTCCGGCTCATCTCTTTGCATGCCGAGTGAGAGGCAACACACTCTTTTCTTTGCTGGATAGCTAGATAGCCAAGACATTCAAAAGTGCTCCCTGAACAGAGGTGTAGAAGGTCTTAGGTGTAATGCCTAATGTATCTCTCAGTGCTGCCGCTGAGGAGCAAGGAGAAAGCCGGTGCGTAGCGTTCTTTCTGGGTGTACTTAGCTACCGGCTCTTTCTGGCGAGCAGTAACTCGACTTTAGATGCAGTCTGGAAAAGGGACGGTTTCCCCCTGCACACTGCTAGGCTTTTGGCAGCGGCAGGGACACCTAACTCACTCGACCTAGCCCCTCTAATATTTCGTGCCATTCGCACAGTGCGCCACACCCCGGCTACAGAGTTATTCAGAGCAGGTGCCGCAGTCCTCCTTGGGTCCCTTTCGGTTCGGGAGAACCTATACGTACGTGGGCTGTGTTCAACTTTGAGATTGGGACCTTCAGAGCACTCTAGTACCTCCCAACTGGAAAGAAGGATGGTTCAACGTGAAAGCTGCCTGGAATACAGTGCTCTGTCAGCCCACGCTTGCATGCTGGCATGTCTTTGGAAGGAAAGTGGGCTTTTCTTGAGAGACATAGCGTGTTTCCACTTCCACTCCAGAGGCATCCCAGGCTCGCCTGCACATGAAAGGAAAACTACGCTGAGCGCCAAGCTGAAGGCCAGGTCCGGGCATTGCATCCACAGCGCCGGGCCGGCAGGCAGCATTTCCCAGCAAGCCTCACTCAAAGCAGTGGCTACACGCTAGTGTGCTTTTCAGGACTCCTGGGACTCCCGCGTCCTCACCACGTCTCATGGAAACACAGTGTGTACCGGATGCCACTTCTTAGGCGACCTCCCAACATACCAGGGACCTAGGCCCTTCGGATCATCCCTTGGAATGAAGAGTGAAAGGCAAAACCCCGCTCTCTTGGTCGCACAGTTGGATTGCCAGTCTTTCAAAAGTCCTCCCGAGCACAGGTCTAGCAGGTCTTAGGTGTACTGCAAGTGGTCCCCGCTGCTGAACCAGAACTGCAATGAAAAAAACCCTCTGCTTGCTGTTCATCCTGGGAACGCCAACCTGCCCTCGCTCGCCAAGCAGACAGTCGACTTTAGACGCAGCCTGACACACGGACTTGTTGCCCCTGCAACACTGCCTAAGCTTCTGTAAGAGAAAAGGACGCTTTGGCCTAAGCCAAGGAATTATGTCGGTCACGCCACTCAGCCCAAGCAGAACTCCCTTCGTGCCAGAGTTTTATCAGGGACGGTCCAGGGTGCGGCGTGAGTCTCTTTTCGTTGCTCAGAAACTACCCGTACATGGGCTGTGTGCCAAGTCTGGCATAGGGACCTAAGGAGGAAAGCGTTATTTTCCCAACGGGAAAGCAGGCCACCTGCGGCCTCAAATTTCAGTGAAAACCAATGCTGTTGCCCGTCATCTCTTCACAGTGGCAATGCCGGCTGAGGGAAAGGCAGCTTTCCTCGATTAACACAGTGTTTCCTATTCGTGGCAGGAGGCCTCCAGCAGCCCTCTTCACATAACGGGGAAACCAGACCTGTCCCCCAGGCTCAACGTAATGTCCGGGTTTCCATCCACGGGTGGCCGTGTACAGACGATTTCCATGACCCCGGTAGGGAAAGTAGGGCATTAAGGCCAGTGTGCCCTTCCTAGGACTCCCGCCGCCTCACCGCGTCCCTTGGAAGAACGCTGTGTGCTCAGTGACTCTTCTTGGCCGACTGAGCACTGTGCCGCTAACTGGGTACTCCGGATCGTCTCTTTGAGTGCGCTGTGAAAGGCAAGGCAGTGTTTTCTTCGTTGGATCGATAGACTGACAAATCTTCCAAATGTGCCCCGACCAGAGTTCTGGAAAGTCCTCGGTGTAATGCCAGTGGCTCTCAGGGCTGACCCTGAGCTGCAGTGAAACAACTCTGTGCTTCGTGTTCCTTCTCCCTTTACACACCTGCCGTCTCTCTCTCTGCCAAGCAGAAACACGACTTTTAGATGCAGCCTGGAAAAGCAACACTCTCCTCCTGAGCCCTGCTAGTCTTTTGGCAGGTTCAAGGCCACCTAGACCTCCCTAGCGCCTTAAATCGCTTAGGTCATTCGCACAGTGCAAATCTCCCTGCCTAAATAAAACATTATTCTGAGACGGTAGCACAGTGCTTCTGGTGCCTCTTTTGGTTCTTCAGAAACGACACGTACGTGGGCTGGGTTCAACTTTGATTCTGGGACCTTATGAGAAACGGAGGAATTCCCTAGTTGAACGAGGAATCCTCGTAGCCTCCAAGGTGCCTACATACGGCGTTCTGCGAGTCCTTCCTTGCGTGCTGGAATGGGTCTCAAAGGAAAGGGTGCTTTACAGGAAAGACAAAAGGTGTTTCCACTTCCTTGCCTGAGGCATGCCAGAGGCCCCTTTACATAAAGGGCGCTCTACACTGATCACGAAGATCAAAGCAAAGTCCAGGACGGCATCCACAATGCTGGCAGGCATGCAGCATTTGCCCAGAAGCCTTAGTCATGGCAGTGGCTTAAGGCTCGTGTGCCGTTCAGGACTCCTAGGACTCCTGGGTCCTCACCACCTGGGCGTGGAAAAACACTGTGTACCCAATGTCTCTTCTTAGGTGACCTAACCAAACACAGGTCCCTAGGCCCTCGGATCATTTCTGTGCATGAAGAAGGAAAGGCAACGCTCTGCTCTCTCTTCGTTGCCCATGGAGATTGCCAGGCTTTCAACAGGCCTCCCGAACACAGGCCTAGCAGGTCTCAGGTGTAATGCAAAAGGTCCCCACTGCTGAACCACTGCTGCCACGAAAAAACGCTGTGTTTATTGGTCATACTGGGAACCCTTACCCGCCGTCTCTCTCTGCCAAGCAGAAGGCCGACTACAGAGGCAGCCCGACAAACGTACAGTTTGTCCCTGAACGCTACCTCGGCTTTTCTGAGCTACAAGGACCATTTGGCCTATCCCCGGGAATTATGTCCTTGAAGCCATTCAGCCCATGCAGGACCCCCTTGGCGCCAAAGTTTTATCAGGGAAGGTCCAGCGTGCTGCTTGAGTCTCTCTTGGTTGGTCAGAAACTCCGGGTGCATGCGCTGGGTTCGATTTTGATATTGGTTACCTAGAGCCAAGAGCATTACTTTGCCAGCGGGAGAGCTGAGAGTGCGGCCTCAAAGTGTCCTGAGACACAGTGTGGCTGCTCGTGTTCTCTTCACAAGTAGAATGGCTATGTGAGGGAAAGGGAGCTCTCCTAGAGAAACACTCTGTTTTCTGAAGCGTGCAGGAGGCCTCCCGGCGCCCTACATACATAAAGGGAACACTATGCTGTTCCACAAGGACCCAAGGAAGGTTCAGGTATTCCATCCACGCCCTGATGCGTGCAGAGGCTTTCCACGAAACCTTAGGCAAGTAGTGCATGAATGTTCGTGTGCCTTTCCCTGGACCCCCGCCGCCTCAGCATGTCCCCTGGAAGAACACTGTGTCCCGAGTCCTCTTCTAGGCCCCCTGAGCACCGTGCCGCTAGCAAAGCCCTCCGGCTCATCTCTTTGCATGCCGAGTGAGAGGCAACACACTCTTTTCTTTGCTGGATAGCTAGATAGCCAAGACATTCAAAAGTGCTCCCTGAACAGAGGTGTAGAAGGTCTTAGGTGTAATGCCTAATGTATCTCTCAGTGCTGCCGCTGAGGAGCAAGGAGAAAGCCGGTGCGTAGCGTTCTTTCTGGGTGTACTTAGCTACCGGCTCTTTCTGGCGAGCAGTAACTCGACTTTAGATGCAGTCTGGAAAAGGGACGGTTTCCCCCTGCACACTGCTAGGCTTTTGGCAGCGGCAGGGACACCTAACTCACTCGACCTAGCCCCTCTAATATTTCGTGCCATTCGCACAGTGCGCCACACCCCGGCTACAGAGTTATTCAGAGCAGGTGCCGCAGTCCTCCTTGGGTCCCTTTCGGTTCGGGAGAACCTATACGTACGTGGGCTGTGTTCAACTTTGAGATTGGGACCTTCAGAGCACTCTAGTACCTCCCAACTGGAAAGAAGGATGGTTCAACGTGAAAGCTGCCTGGAATACAGTGCTCTGTCAGCCCACGCTTGCATGCTGGCATGTCTTTGGAAGGAAAGTGGGCTTTTCTTGAGAGACATAGCGTGTTTCCACTTCCACTCCAGAGGCATCCCAGGCTCGCCTGCACATGAAAGGAAAACTACGCTGAGCGCCAAGCTGAAGGCCAGGTCCGGGCATTGCATCCACAGCGCCGGGCCGGCAGGCAGCATTTCCCAGCAAGCCTCACTCAAAGCAGTGGCTACACGCTAGTGTGCTTTTCAGGACTCCTGGGACTCCCGCGTCCTCACCACGTCTCATGGAAACACAGTGTGTACCGGATGCCACTTCTTAGGCGACCTCCCAACATACCAGGGACCTAGGCCCTTCGGATCATCCCTTGGAATGAAGAGTGAAAGGCAAAACCCCGCTCTCTTGGTCGCACAGTTGGATTGCCAGTCTTTCAAAAGTCCTCCCGAGCACAGGTCTAGCAGGTCTTAGGTGTACTGCAAGTGGTCCCCGCTGCTGAACCAGAACTGCAATGAAAAAAACCCTCTGCTTGCTGTTCATCCTGGGAACGCCAACCTGCCCTCGCTCGCCAAGCAGACAGTCGACTTTAGACGCAGCCTGACACACGGACTTGTTGCCCCTGCAACACTGCCTAAGCTTCTGTAAGAGAAAAGGACGCTTTGGCCTAAGCCAAGGAATTATGTCGGTCACGCCACTCAGCCCAAGCAGAACTCCCTTCGTGCCAGAGTTTTATCAGGGACGGTCCAGGGTGCGGCGTGAGTCTCTTTTCGTTGCTCAGAAACTACCCGTACATGGGCTGTGTGCCAAGTCTGGCATAGGGACCTAAGGAGGAAAGCGTTATTTTCCCAACGGGAAAGCAGGCCACCTGCGGCCTCAAATTTCAGTGAAAACCAATGCTGTTGCCCGTCATCTCTTCACAGTGGCAATGCCGGCTGAGGGAAAGGCAGCTTTCCTCGATTAACACAGTGTTTCCTATTCGTGGCAGGAGGCCTCCAGCAGCCCTCTTCACATAACGGGGAAACCAGACCTGTCCCCCAGGCTCAACGTAATGTCCGGGTTTCCATCCACGGGTGGCCGTGTACAGACGATTTCCATGACCCCGGTAGGGAAAGTAGGGCATTAAGGCCAGTGTGCCCTTCCTAGGACTCCCGCCGCCTCACCGCGTCCCTTGGAAGAACGCTGTGTGCTCAGTGACTCTTCTTGGCCGACTGAGCACCGTGCCGCTACCTGGGTACTCCGGATCGTCTCTTTGAGTGCGCTGTGAAAGGCAAGGCAGTGTTTTCTTCGTTGGATCGATAGACTGACAAATCTTCCAAATGTGCCCCGACCAGAGTTCTGGAAAGTCCTCGGTGTAATGCCAGTGGCTCTCAGGGCTGACCCTGAGCTGCAGTGAAACAACTCTGTGCTTCGTGTTCCTTCTCCCTTTACACACCTGCCGTCTCTCTCTCTGCCAAGCAGAAACACGACTTTTAGATGCAGCCTGGAAAAGCAACACTCTCCTCCTGAGCCCTGCTAGTCTTTTGGCAGGTTCAAGGCCACCTAGACCTCCCTAGCGCCTTAAATCGCTTAGGTCATTCGCACAGTGCAAATCTCCCTGCCTAAATAAAACATTATTCTGAGACGGTAGCACAGTGCTTCTGGTGCCTCTTTTGGTTCTTCAGAAACGACACGTACGTGGGCTGGGTTCAACTTTGATTCTGGGACCTTATGAGAAACGGAGGAATTCCCTAGTTGAACGAGGAATCCTCGTAGCCTCCAAGGTGCCTACATACGGCGTTCTGCGAGTCCTTCCTTGCGTGCTGGAATGGGTCTCAAAGGAAAGGGTGCTGCTTTACAGGAAAGACAAAAGGTGTTTCCACTTCCTTGCCTGAGGCATGCCAGAGGCCCCTTTACATAAAGGGCGCTCTACACTGATCACGCAGATCAAAGCAAAGTCCAGGACGGCATCCACAATGCTGGCAGGCATGCAGCATTTGCCCAGAAGCCTTAGTCATGGCAGTGGCTTAAGGCTCGTGTGCCGTTCAGGACTCCTAGGACTCCTGGGTCCTCACCACCTGGGCGTGGAAAAACACTGTGTACCCAATGTCTCTTCTTAGGTGACCTAACCAAACACAGGTCCCTAGGCCCTTCGCATCATTTCTCTGCATGAAGAAGGAGAGGCAACGCTCTGCTCTCTCTTCGTTGCCCATGGAGATTGCCAGGCTTTCAACAGGCCTCCCGAACACAGGCCTAGCAGGTCTCAGGTGTAATGCAAAAGGTCCCCACTGCTGAACCACTGCTGCCACGAAAAAACGCTGTGTTTATTGGTCATACTGGGAACCCTTACCCGCCGTCTCTCTCTGCCAAGCAGAAGGCCGACTACAGAGGCAGCCCGACAAACGTACAGTTTGTCCCTGAACGCTACCTCGGCTTTTCTGAGCTACAAGGACCATTTGGCCTATCCCCGGGAATTATGTCCTTGAAGCCATTCAGCCCATGCAGGACCCCCTTGGCGCCAAAGTTTTATCAGGGAAGGTCCAGCGTGCTGCTTGAGTCTCTCTTGGTTGGTCAGAAACTCCGGGTGCATGCGCTGGGTTCGATTTTGATATTGGTTACCTAGAGCCAAGAGCATTACTTTGCCAGCGGGAGAGCTGAGAGTGCGGCCTCAAAGTGTCCTGAGACACAGTGTGGCTGCTCGTGTTCTCTTCACAAGTAGAATGGCTATGTGAGGGAAAGGGAGCTCTCCTAGAGAAACACTCTGTTTTCTGAAGCGTGCAGGAGGCCTCCCGGCGCCCTACATACATAAAGGGAACACTATGCTGTTCCACAAGGACCCAAGGAAGGTTCAGGTATTCCATCCACGCCCTGATGCGTGCAGAGGCTTTCCACGAAACCTTAGGCAAGTAGTGCATGAATGTTCGTGTGCCTTTCCCTGGACCCCCGCCGCCTCAGCATGTCCCCTGGAAGAACACTGTGTCCCGAGTCCTCTTCTAGGCCCCCTGAGCACCGTGCCGCTAGCAAAGCCCTCCGGCTCATCTCTTTGCATGCCGAGTGAGAGGCAACACACTCTTTTCTTTGCTGGATAGCTAGATAGCCAAGACATTCAAAAGTGCTCCCTGAACAGAGGTGTAGAAGGTCTTAGGTGTAATGCCTAATGTATCTCTCAGTGCTGCCGCTGAGGAGCAAGGAGAAAGCCGGTGCGTAGCGTTCTTTCTGGGTGTACTTAGCTACCGGCTCTTTCTGGCGAGCAGTAACTCGACTTTAGATGCAGTCTGGAAAAGGGACGGTTTCCCCCTGCACACTGCTAGGCTTTTGGCAGCGGCAGGGACACCTAACTCACTCGACCTAGCCCCTCTAATATTTCGTGCCATTCGCACAGTGCGCCACACCCCGGCTACAGAGTTATTCAGAGCAGGTGCCGCAGTCCTCCTTGGGTCCCTTTCGGTTCGGGAGAACCTATACGTACGTGGGCTGTGTTCAACTTTGAGATTGGGACCTTCAGAGCACTCTAGTACCTCCCAACTGGAAAGAAGGATGGTTCAACGTGAAAGCTGCCTGGAATACAGTGCTCTGTCAGCCCACGCTTGCATGCTGGCATGTCTTTGGAAGGAAAGTGGGCTTTTCTTGAGAGACATAGCGTGTTTCCACTTCCACTCCAGAGGCATCCCAGGCTCGCCTGCACATGAAAGGAAAACTACGCTGAGCGCCAAGCTGAAGGCCAGGTCCGGGCATTGCATCCACAGCGCCGGGCCGGCAGGCAGCATTTCCCAGCAAGCCTCACTCAAAGCAGTGGCTACACGCTAGTGTGCTTTTCAGGACTCCTGGGACTCCCGCGTCCTCACCACGTCTCATGGAAACACAGTGTGTACCGGATGCCACTTCTTAGGCGACCTCCCAACATACCAGGGACCTAGGCCCTTCGGATCATCCCTTGGAATGAAGAGTGAAAGGCAAAACCCCGCTCTCTTGGTCGCACAGTTGGATTGCCAGTCTTTCAAAAGTCCTCCCGAGCACAGGTCTAGCAGGTCTTAGGTGTACTGCAAGTGGTCCCCGCTGCTGAACCAGAACTGCAATGAAAAAAACCCTCTGCTTGCTGTTCATCCTGGGAACGCCAACCTGCCCTCGCTCGCCAAGCAGACAGTCGACTTTAGACGCAGCCTGACACACGGACTTGTTGCCCCTGCAACACTGCCTAAGCTTCTGTAAGAGAAAAGGACGCTTTGGCCTAAGCCAAGGAATTATGTCGGTCACGCCACTCAGCCCAAGCAGAACTCCCTTCGTGCCAGAGTTTTATCAGGGACGGTCCAGGGTGCGGCGTGAGTCTCTTTTCGTTGCTCAGAAACTACCCGTACATGGGCTGTGTGCCAAGTCTGGCATAGGGACCTAAGGAGGAAAGCGTTATTTTCCCAACGGGAAAGCAGGCCACCTGCGGCCTCAAATTTCAGTGAAAACCAATGCTGTTGCCCGTCATCTCTTCACAGTGGCAATGCCGGCTGAGGGAAAGGCAGCTTTCCTCGATTAACACAGTGTTTCCTATTCGTGGCAGGAGGCCTCCAGCAGCCCTCTTCACATAACGGGGAAACCAGACCTGTCCCCCAGGCTCAACGTAATGTCCGGGTTTCCATCCACGGGTGGCCGTGTACAGACGATTTCCATGACCCCGGTAGGGAAAGTAGGGCATTAAGGCCAGTGTGCCCTTCCTAGGACTCCCGCCGCCTCACCGCGTCCCTTGGAAGAACGCTGTGTGCTCAGTGACTCTTCTTGGCCGACTGAGCACCGTGCCGCTACCTGGGTACTCCGGATCGTCTCTTTGAGTGCGCTGTGAAAGGCAAGGCAGTGTTTTCTTCGTTGGATCGATAGACTGACAAATCTTCCAAATGTGCCCCGACCAGAGTTCTGGAAAGTCCTCGGTGTAATGCCAGTGGCTCTCAGGGCTGACCCTGAGCTGCAGTGAAACAACTCTGTGCTTCGTGTTCCTTCTCCCTTTACACACCTGCCGTCTCTCTCTCTGCCAAGCAGAAACACGACTTTTAGATGCAGCCTGGAAAAGCAACACTCTCCTCCTGAGCCCTGCTAGTCTTTTGGCAGGTTCAAGGCCACCTAGACCTCCCTAGCGCCTTAAATCGCTTAGGTCATTCGCACAGTGCAAATCTCCCTGCCTAAATAAAACATTATTCTGAGAAGGTAGCACAGTGCTTCTGGTGCCTCTTTTGGTTCTTCAGAAACGACACGTACGTGGGCTGGGTTCAACTTTGATTCTGGGACCTTATGAGAAACGGAGGAATTCCCTAGTTGAACGAGGAATCCTCGTAGCCTCCAAGGTGCCTACATACGGCGTTCTGCGAGTCCTTCCTTGCGTGCTGGAATGGGTCTCAAAGGAAAGGGTGCTGCTTTACAGGAAAGACAAAAGGTGTTTCCACTTCCTTGCCTGAGGCATGCCAGAGGCCCCTTTACATAAAGGGCGCTCTACACTGATCACGCAGATCAAAGCAAAGTCCAGGACGGCATCCACAATGCTGGCAGGCATGCAGCATTTGCCCAGAAGCCTTAGTCATGGCAGTGGCTTAAGGCTCGTGTGCCGTTCAGGACTCCTAGGACTCCTGGGTCCTCACCACCTGGGCGTGGAAAAACACTGTGTACCCAATGTCTCTTCTTAGGTGACCTAACCAAACACAGGTCCCTAGGCCCTTCGCATCATTTCTCTGCATGAAGAAGGAGAGGCAACGCTCTGCTCTCTCTTCGTTGCCCATGGAGATTGCCAGGCTTTCAACAGGCCTCCCGAACACAGGCCTAGCAGGTCTCAGGTGTAATGCAAAAGGTCCCCACTGCTGAACCACTGCTGCCACGAAAAAACGCTGTGTTTATTGGTCATACTGGGAACCCTTACCCGCCGTCTCTCTCTGCCAAGCAGAAGGCCGACTACAGAGGCAGCCCGACAAACGTACAGTTTGTCCCTGAACGCTACCTCGGCTTTTCTGAGCTACAAGGACCATTTGGCCTATCCCCGGGAATTATGTCCTTGAAGCCATTCAGCCCATGCAGGACCCCCTTGGCGCCAAAGTTTTATCAGGGAAGGTCCAGCGTGCTGCTTGAGTCTCTCTTGGTTGGTCAGAAACTCCGGGTGCATGCGCTGGGTTCAATTTTGATATTGGTTACCTAGAGCCAAGAGCATTACTTTGCCAGCGGGAGAGCTGAGAGTGCGGCCTCAAAGTGTCCTGAGACACAGTGTGGCTGCTCGTGTTCTCTTCACAAGTAGAATGGCTATGTGAGGGAAAGGGAGCTCTCCTAGAGAAACACTCTGTTTTCTGAAGCGTGCAGGAGGCCTCCCGGCGCCCTACATACATAAAGGGAACACTATGCTGTTCCACAAGGACCCAAGGAAGGTTCAGGTATTCCATCCACGCCCTGATGCGTGCAGAGGCTTTCCACGAAACCTTAGGCAAGTAGTGCATGAATGTTCGTGTGCCTTTCCCTGGACCCCCGCCGCCTCAGCATGTCCCCTGGAAGAACACTGTGTCCCGAGTCCTCTTCTAGGCCCCCTGAGCACCGTGCCGCTAGCAAAGCCCTCCGGCTCATCTCTTTGCATGCCGAGTGAGAGGCAACACACTCTTTTCTTTGCTGGATAGCTAGATAGCCAAGACATTCAAAAGTGCTCCCTGAACAGAGGTGTAGAAGGTCTTAGGTGTAATGCCTAATGTATCTCTCAGTGCTGCCGCTGAGGAGCAAGGAGAAAGCCGGTGCGTAGCGTTCTTTCTGGGTGTACTTAGCTACCGGCTCTTTCTGGCGAGCAGTAACTCGACTTTAGATGCAGTCTGGAAAAGGGACGGTTTCCCCCTGCACACTGCTAGGCTTTTGGCAGCGGCAGGGACACCTAACTCACTCGACCTAGCCCCTCTAATATTTCGTGCCATTCGCACAGTGCGCCACACCCCGGCTACAGAGTTATTCAGAGCAGGTGCCGCAGTCCTCCTTGGGTCCCTTTCGGTTCGGGAGAACCTATACGTACGTGGGCTGTGTTCAACTTTGAGATTGGGACCTTCAGAGCACTCTAGTACCTCCCAACTGGAAAGAAGGATGGTTCAACGTGAAAGCTGCCTGGAATACAGTGCTCTGTCAGCCCACGCTTGCATGCTGGCATGTCTTTGGAAGGAAAGTGGGCTTTTCTTGAGAGACATAGCGTGTTTCCACTTCCACTCCAGAGGCATCCCAGGCTCGCCTGCACATGAAAGGGAAACTACGCTGAGCGCCAAGCTGAAGGCCAGGTCCGGGCATTGCATCCACAGCGCCGGGCCGGCAGGCAGCATTTCCCAGCAAGCCTCACTCAAAGCAGTGGCTACACGCTAGTGTGCTTTTCAGGACTCCTGGGACTCCCGCGTCCTCACCACGTCTCATGGAAACACAGTGTGTACCGGATGCCACTTCTTAGGCGACCTCCCAACATACCAGGGACCTAGGCCCTTCGGATCATCCCTTGGAATGAAGAGTGAAAGGCAAAACCCCGCTCTCTTGGTCGCACAGTTGGATTGCCAGTCTTTCAAAAGTCCTCCCGAGCACAGGTCTAGCAGGTCTTAGGTGTACTGCAAGTGGTCCCCGCTGCTGAACCAGAACTGCAATGAAAAAAACCCTCTGCTTGCTGTTCATCCTGGGAACGCCAACCTGCCCTCGCTCGCCAAGCAGACAGTCGACTTTAGACGCAGCCTGACACACGGACTTGTTGCCCCTGCAACACTGCCTAAGCTTCTGTAAGAGAAAAGGACGCTTTGGCCTAAGCCAAGGAATTATGTCGGTCACGCCACTCAGCCCAAGCAGAACTCCCTTCGTGCCAGAGTTTTATCAGGGACGGTCCAGGGTGCGGCGTGAGTCTCTTTTCGTTGCTCAGAAACTACCCGTACATGGGCTGTGTGCCAAGTCTGGCATAGGGACCTAAGGAGGAAAGCGTTATTTTCCCAACGGGAAAGCAGGCCACCTGCGGCCTCAAATTTCAGTGAAAACCAATGCTGTTGCCCGTCATCTCTTCACAGTGGCAATGCCGGCTGAGGGAAAGGCAGCTTTCCTCGATTAACACAGTGTTTCCTATTCGTGGCAGGAGGCCTCCAGCAGCCCTCTTCACATAACGGGGAAACCAGACCTGTCCCCCAGGCTCAACGTAATGTCCGGGTTTCCATCCACGGGTGGCCGTGTACAGACGATTTCCATGACCCCGGTAGGGAAAGTAGGGCATTAAGGCCAGTGTGCCCTTCCTAGGACTCCCGCCGCCTCACCGCGTCCCTTGGAAGAACGCTGTGTGCTCAGTGACTCTTCTTGGCCGACTGAGCACCGTGCCGCTACCTGGGTACTCCGGATCGTCTCTTTGAGTGCGCTGTGAAAGGCAAGGCAGTGTTTTCTTCGTTGGATCGATAGACTGACAAATCTTCCAAATGTGCCCCGACCAGAGTTCTGGAAAGTCCTCGGTGTAATGCCAGTGGCTCTCAGGGCTGACCCTGAGCTGCAGTGAAACAACTCTGTGCTTCGTGTTCCTTCTCCCTTTACACACCTGCCGTCTCTCTCTCTGCCAAGCAGAAACACGACTTTTAGATGCAGCCTGGAAAAGCAACACTCTCCTCCTGAGCCCTGCTAGTCTTTTGGCAGGTTCAAGGCCACCTAGACCTCCCTAGCGCCTTAAATCGCTTAGGTCATTCGCACAGTGCAAATCTCCCTGCCTAAATAAAACATTATTCTGAGACGGTAGCACAGTGCTTCTGGTGCCTCTTTTGGTTCTTCAGAAACGACACGTACGTGGGCTGGGTTCAACTTTGATTCTGGGACCTTATGAGAAACGGAGGAATTCCCTAGTTGAACGAGGAATCCTCGTAGCCTCCAAGGTGCCTACATACGGCGTTCTGCGAGTCCTTCCTTGCGTGCTGGAATGGGTCTCAAAGGAAAGGGTGCTGCTTTACAGGAAAGACAAAAGGTGTTTCCACTTCCTTGCCTGAGGCATGCCAGAGGCCCCTTTACATAAAGGGCGCTCTACACTGATCACGAAGATCAAAGCAAAGTCCAGGACGGCATCCACAATGCTGGCAGGCATGCAGCATTTGCCCAGAAGCCTTAGTCATGGCAGTGGCTTAAGGCTCGTGTGCCGTTCAGGACTCCTAGGACTCCTGGGTCCTCACCACCTGGGCGTGGAAAAACACTGTGTACCCAATGTCTCTTCTTAGGTGACCTAACCAAACACAGGTCCCTAGGCCCTTCGCATCATTTCTCTGCATGAAGAAGGAGAGGCAACGCTCTGCTCTCTCTTCGTTGCCCATGGAGATTGCCAGGCTTTCAACAGGCCTCCCGAACACAGGCCTAGCAGGTCTCAGGTGTAATGCAAAAGGTCCCCACTGCTGAACCACTGCTGCCACGAAAAAACGCTGTGTTTATTGGTCATACTGGGAACCCTTACCCGCCGTCTCTCTCTGCCAAGCAGAAGGCCGACTACAGAGGCAGCCCGACAAACGTACAGTTTGTCCCTGAACGCTACCTCGGCTTTTCTGAGCTACAAGGACCATTTGGCCTATCCCCGGGAATTATGTCCTTGAAGCCATTCAGCCCATGCAGGACCCCCTTGGCGCCAAAGTTTTATCAGGGAAGGTCCAGCGTGCTGCTTGAGTCTCTCTTGGTTGGTCAGAAACTCCGGGTGCATGCGCTGGGTTCAATTTTGATATTGGTTACCTAGAGCCAAGAGCATTACTTTGCCAGCGGGAGAGCTGAGAGTGCGGCCTCAAAGTGTCCTGAGACACAGTGTGGCTGCTCGTGTTCTCTTCACAAGTAGAATGGCTATGTGAGGGAAAGGGAGCTCTCCTAGAGAAACACTCTGTTTTCTGAAGCGTGCAGGAGGCCTCCCGGCGCCCTACATACATAAAGGGAACACTATGCTGTTCCACAAGGACCCAAGGAAGGTTCAGGTATTCCATCCACGCCCTGATGCGTGCAGAGGCTTTCCACGAAACCTTAGGCAAGTAGTGCATGAATGTTCGTGTGCCTTTCCCTGGACCCCCGCCGCCTCAGCATGTCCCCTGGAAGAACACTGTGTCCCGAGTCCTCTTCTAGGCCCCCTGAGCACCGTGCCGCTAGCAAAGCCCTCCGGCTCATCTCTTTGCATGCCGAGTGAGAGGCAACACACTCTTTTCTTTGCTGGATAGCTAGATAGCCAAGACATTCAAAAGTGCTCCCTGAACAGAGGTGTAGAAGGTCTTAGGTGTAATGCCTAATGTATCTCTCAGTGCTGCCGCTGAGGAGCAAGGAGAAAGCCGGTGCGTAGCGTTCTTTCTGGGTGTACTTAGCTACCGGCTCTTTCTGGCGAGCAGTAACTCGACTTTAGATGCAGTCTGGAAAAGGGACGGTTTCCCCCTGCACACTGCTAGGCTTTTGGCAGCGGCAGGGACACCTAACTCACTCGACCTAGCCCCTCTAATATTTCGTGCCATTCGCACAGTGCGCCACACCCCGGCTACAGAGTTATTCAGAGCAGGTGCCGCAGTCCTCCTTGGGTCCCTTTCGGTTCGGGAGAACCTATACGTACGTGGGCTGTGTTCAACTTTGAGATTGGGACCTTCAGAGCACTCTAGTACCTCCCAACTGGAAAGAAGGATGGTTCAACGTGAAAGCTGCCTGGAATACAGTGCTCTGTCAGCCCACGCTTGCATGCTGGCATGTCTTTGGAAGGAAAGTGGGCTTTTCTTGAGAGACATAGCGTGTTTCCACTTCCACTCCAGAGGCATCCCAGGCTCGCCTGCACATGAAAGGGAAACTACGCTGAGCGCCAAGCTGAAGGCCAGGTCCGGGCATTGCATCCACAGCGCCGGGCCGGCAGGCAGCATTTCCCAGCAAGCCTCACTCAAAGCAGTGGCTACACGCTAGTGTGCTTTTCAGGACTCCTGGGACTCCCGCGTCCTCACCACGTCTCATGGAAACACAGTGTGTACCGGATGCCACTTCTTAGGCGACCTCCCAACATACCAGGGACCTAGGCCCTTCGGATCATCCCTTGGAATGAAGAGTGAAAGGCAAAACCCCGCTCTCTTGGTCGCACAGTTGGATTGCCAGTCTTTCAAAAGTCCTCCCGAGCACAGGTCTAGCAGGTCTTAGGTGTACTGCAAGTGGTCCCCGCTGCTGAACCGGAACTGCAATGAAAAAAACCCTCTGCTTGCTGTTCATCCTGGGAACGCCAACCTGCCCTCGCTCGCCAAGCAGACAGTCGACTTTAGACGCAGCCTGACACACGGACTTGTTGCCCCTGCAACACTGCCTAAGCTTCTGTAAGAGAAAAGGACGCTTTGGCCTAAGCCAAGGAATTATGTCGGTCACGCCACTCAGCCCAAGCAGAACTCCCTTCGTGCCAGAGTTTTATCAGGGACGGTCCAGGGTGCGGCGTGAGTCTCTTTTCGTTGCTCAGAAACTACCCGTACATGGGCTGTGTGCCAAGTCTGGCATAGGGACCTAAGGAGGAAAGCGTTATTTTCCCAACGGGAAAGCAGGCCACCTGCGGCCTCAAATTTCAGTGAAAACCAATGCTGTTGCCCGTCATCTCTTCACAGTGGCAATGCCGGCTGAGGGAAAGGCAGCTTTCCTCGATTAACACAGTGTTTCCTATTCGTGGCAGGAGGCCTCCAGCAGCCCTCTTCACATAACGGGGAAACCAGACCTGTCCCCCAGGCTCAACGTAATGTCCGGGTTTCCATCCACGGGTGGCCGTGTACAGACGATTTCCATGACCCCGGTAGGGAAAGTAGGGCATTAAGGCCAGTGTGCCCTTCCTAGGACTCCCGCCGCCTCACCGCGTCCCTTGGAAGAACGCTGTGTGCTCAGTGACTCTTCTTGGCCGACTGAGCACCGTGCCGCTACCTGGGTACTCCGGATCGTCTCTTTGAGTGCGCTGTGAAAGGCAAGGCAGTGTTTTCTTCGTTGGATCGATAGACTGACAAATCTTCCAAATGTGCCCCGACCAGAGTTCTGGAAAGTCCTCGGTGTAATGCCAGTGGCTCTCAGGGCTGACCCTGAGCTGCAGTGAAACAACTCTGTGCTTCGTGTTCCTTCTCCCTTTACACACCTGCCGTCTCTCTCTCTGCCAAGCAGAAACACGACTTTTAGATGCAGCCTGGAAAAGCAACACTCTCCTCCTGAGCCCTGCTAGTCTTTTGGCAGGTTCAAGGCCACCTAGACCTCCCTAGCGCCTTAAATCGCTTAGGTCATTCGCACAGTGCAAATCTCCCTGCCTAAATAAAACATTATTCTGAGACGGTAGCACAGTGCTTCTGGTGCCTCTTTTGGTTCTTCAGAAACGACACGTACGTGGGCTGGGTTCAACTTTGATTCTGGGACCTTATGAGAAACGGAGGAATTCCCTAGTTGAACGAGGAATCCTCGTAGCCTCCAAGGTGCCTACATACGGCGTTCTGCGAGTCCTTCCTTGCGTGCTGGAATGGGTCTCAAAGGAAAGGGTGCTGCTTTACAGGAAAGACAAAAGGTGTTTCCACTTCCTTGCCTGAGGCATGCCAGAGGCCCCTTTACATAAAGGGCGCTCTACACTGATCACGAAGATCAAAGCAAAGTCCAGGACGGCATCCACAATGCTGGCAGGCATGCAGCATTTGCCCAGAAGCCTTAGTCATGGCAGTGGCTTAAGGCTCGTGTGCCGTTCAGGACTCCTAGGACTCCTGGGTCCTCACCACCTGGGCGTGGAAAAACACTGTGTACCCAATGTCTCTTCTTAGGTGACCTAACCAAACACAGGTCCCTAGGCCCTTCGCATCATTTCTCTGCATGAAGAAGGAGAGGCAACGCTCTGCTCTCTCTTCGTTGCCCATGGAGATTGCCAGGCTTTCAACAGGCCTCCCGAACACAGGCCTAGCAGGTCTCAGGTGTAATGCAAAAGGTCCCCACTGCTGAACCACTGCTGCCACGAAAAAACGCTGTGTTTATTGGTCATACTGGGAACCCTTACCCGCCGTCTCTCTCTGCCAAGCAGAAGGCCGACTACAGAGGCAGCCCGACAAACGTACAGTTTGTCCCTGAACGCTACCTCGGCTTTTCTGAGCTACAAGGACCATTTGGCCTATCCCCGGGAATTATGTCCTTGAAGCCATTCAGCCCATGCAGGACCCCCTTGGCGCCAAAGTTTTATCAGGGAAGGTCCAGCGTGCTGCTTGAGTCTCTCTTGGTTGGTCAGAAACTCCGGGTGCATGCGCTGGGTTCAATTTTGATATTGGTTACCTAGAGCCAAGAGCATTACTTTGCCAGCGGGAGAGCTGAGAGTGCGGCCTCAAAGTGTCCTGAGACACAGTGTGGCTGCTCGTGTTCTCTTCACAAGTAGAATGGCTATGTGAGGGAAAGGGAGCTCTCCTAGAGAAACACTCTGTTTTCTGAAGCGTGCAGGAGGCCTCCCGGCGCCCTACATACATAAAGGGAACACTATGCTGTTCCACAAGGACCCAAGGAAGGTTCAGGTATTCCATCCACGCCCTGATGCGTGCAGAGGCTTTCCACGAAACCTTAGGCAAGTAGTGCATGAATGTTCGTGTGCCTTTCCCTGGACCCCCGCCGCCTCAGCATGTCCCCTGGAAGAACACTGTGTCCCGAGTCCTCTTCTAGGCCCCCTGAGCACCGTGCCGCTAGCAAAGCCCTCCGGCTCATCTCTTTGCATGCCGAGTGAGAGGCAACACACTCTTTTCTTTGCTGGATAGCTAGATAGCCAAGACATTCAAAAGTGCTCCCTGAACAGAGGTGTAGAAGGTCTTAGGTGTAATGCCTAATGTATCTCTCAGTGCTGCCGCTGAGGAGCAAGGAGAAAGCCGGTGCGTAGCGTTCTTTCTGGGTGTACTTAGCTACCGGCTCTTTCTGGCGAGCAGTAACTCGACTTTAGATGCAGTCTGGAAAAGGGACGGTTTCCCCCTGCACACTGCTAGGCTTTTGGCAGCGGCAGGGACACCTAACTCACTCGACCTAGCCCCTCTAATATTTCGTGCCATTCGCACAGTGCGCCACACCCCGGCTACAGAGTTATTCAGAGCAGGTGCCGCAGTCCTCCTTGGGTCCCTTTCGGTTCGGGAGAACCTATACGTACGTGGGCTGTGTTCAACTTTGAGATTGGGACCTTCAGAGCACTCTAGTACCTCCCAACTGGAAAGAAGGATGGTTCAACGTGAAAGCTGCCTGGAATACAGTGCTCTGTCAGCCCACGCTTGCATGCTGGCATGTCTTTGGAAGGAAAGTGGGCTTTTCTTGAGAGACATAGCGTGTTTCCACTTCCACTCCAGAGGCATCCCAGGCTCGCCTGCACATGAAAGGGAAACTACGCTGAGCGCCAAGCTGAAGGCCAGGTCCGGGCATTGCATCCACAGCGCCGGGCCGGCAGGCAGCATTTCCCAGCAAGCCTCACTCAAAGCAGTGGCTACACGCTAGTGTGCTTTTCAGGACTCCTGGGACTCCCGCGTCCTCACCACGTCTCATGGAAACACAGTGTGTACCGGATGCCACTTCTTAGGCGACCTCCCAACATACCAGGGACCTAGGCCCTTCGGATCATCCCTTGGAATGAAGAGTGAAAGGCAAAACCCCGCTCTCTTGGTCGCACAGTTGGATTGCCAGTCTTTCAAAAGTCCTCCCGAGCACAGGTCTAGCAGGTCTTAGGTGTACTGCAAGTGGTCCCCGCTGCTGAACCAGAACTGCAATGAAAAAAACCCTCTGCTTGCTGTTCATCCTGGGAACGCCAACCTGCCCTCGCTCGCCAAGCAGACAGTCGACTTTAGACGCAGCCTGACACACGGACTTGTTGCCCCTGCAACACTGCCTAAGCTTCTGTAAGAGAAAAGGACGCTTTGGCCTAAGCCAAGGAATTATGTCGGTCACGCCACTCAGCCCAAGCAGAACTCCCTTCGTGCCAGAGTTTTATCAGGGACGGTCCAGGGTGCGGCGTGAGTCTCTTTTCGTTGCTCAGAAACTACCCGTACATGGGCTGTGTGCCAAGTCTGGCATAGGGACCTAAGGAGGAAAGCGTTATTTTCCCAACGGGAAAGCAGGCCACCTGCGGCCTCAAATTTCAGTGAAAACCAATGCTGTTGCCCGTCATCTCTTCACAGTGGCAATGCCGGCTGAGGGAAAGGCAGCTTTCCTCGATTAACACAGTGTTTCCTATTCGTGGCAGGAGGCCTCCAGCAGCCCTCTTCACATAACGGGGAAACCAGACCTGTCCCCCAGGCTCAACGTAATGTCCGGGTTTCCATCCACGGGTGGCCGTGTACAGACGATTTCCATGACCCCGGTAGGGAAAGTAGGGCATTAAGGCCAGTGTGCCCTTCCTAGGACTCCCGCCGCCTCACCGCGTCCCTTGGAAGAACGCTGTGTGCTCAGTGACTCTTCTTGGCCGACTGAGCACCGTGCCGCTACCTGGGTACTCCGGATCGTCTCTTTGAGTGCGCTGTGAAAGGCAAGGCAGTGTTTTCTTCGTTGGATCGATAGACTGACAAATCTTCCAAATGTGCCCCGACCAGAGTTCTGGAAAGTCCTCGGTGTAATGCCAGTGGCTCTCAGGGCTGACCCTGAGCTGCAGTGAAACAACTCTGTGCTTCGTGTTCCTTCTCCCTTTACACACCTGCCGTCTCTCTCTCTGCCAAGCAGAAACACGACTTTTAGATGCAGCCTGGAAAAGCAACACTCTCCTCCTGAGCCCTGCTAGTCTTTTGGCAGGTTCAAGGCCACCTAGACCTCCCTAGCGCCTTAAATCGCTTAGGTCATTCGCACAGTGCAAATCTCCCTGCCTAAATAAAACATTATTCTGAGACGGTAGCACAGTGCTTCTGGTGCCTCTTTTGGTTCTTCAGAAACGACACGTACGTGGGCTGGGTTCAACTTTGATTCTGGGACCTTATGAGAAACGGAGGAATTCCCTAGTTGAACGAGGAATCCTCGTAGCCTCCAAGGTGCCTACATACGGCGTTCTGCGAGTCCTTCCTTGCGTGCTGGAATGGGTCTCAAAGGAAAGGGTGCTGCTTTACAGGAAAGACAAAAGGTGTTTCCACTTCCTTGCCTGAGGCATGCCAGAGGCCCCTTTACATAAAGGGCGCTCTACACTGATCACGCAGATCAAAGCAAAGTCCAGGACGGCATCCACAATGCTGGCAGGCATGCAGCATTTGCCCAGAAGCCTTAGTCATGGCAGTGGCTTAAGGCTCGTGTGCCGTTCAGGACTCCTAGGACTCCTGGGTCCTCACCACCTGGGCGTGGAAAAACACTGTGTACCCAATGTCTCTTCTTAGGTGACCTAACCAAACACAGGTCCCTAGGCCCTTCGCATCATTTCTCTGCATGAAGAAGGAGAGGCAACGCTCTGCTCTCTCTTCGTTGCCCATGGAGATTGCCAGGCTTTCAACAGGCCTCCCGAACACAGGCCTAGCAGGTCTCAGGTGTAATGCAAAAGGTCCCCACTGCTGAACCACTGCTGCCACGAAAAAACGCTGTGTTTATTGGTCATACTGGGAACCCTTACCCGCCGTCTCTCTCTGCCAAGCAGAAGGCCGACTACAGAGGCAGCCCGACAAACGTACAGTTTGTCCCTGAACGCTACCTCGGCTTTTCTGAGCTACAAGGACCATTTGGCCTATCCCCGGGAATTATGTCCTTGAAGCCATTCAGCCCATGCAGGACCCCCTTGGCGCCAAAGTTTTATCAGGGAAGGTCCAGCGTGCTGCTTGAGTCTCTCTTGGTTGGTCAGAAACTCCGGGTGCATGCGCTGGGTTCAATTTTGATATTGGTTACCTAGAGCCAAGAGCATTACTTTGCCAGCGGGAGAGCTGAAAGTGCGGCCTCAAAGTGTCCTGAGACACAGTGTGGCTGCTCGTGTTCTCTTCACAAGTAGAATGGCTATGTGAGGGAAAGGGAGCTCTCCTAGAGAAACACTCTGTTTTCTGAAGCGTGCAGGAGGCCTCCCGGCGCCCTACATACATAAAGGGAACACTATGCTGTTCCACAAGGACCCAAGGAAGGTTCAGGTATTCCATCCACGCCCTGATGCGTGCAGAGGCTTTCCACGAAACCTTAGGCAAGTAGTGCATGAATGTTCGTGTGCCTTTCCCTGGACCCCCGCCGCCTCAGCATGTCCCCTGGAAGAACACTGTGTCCCGAGTCCTCTTCTAGGCCCCCTGAGCACCGTGCCGCTAGCAAAGCCCTCCGGCTCATCTCTTTGCATGCCGAGTGAGAGGCAACACACTCTTTTCTTTGCTGGATAGCTAGATAGCCAAGACATTCAAAAGTGCTCCCTGAACAGAGGTGTAGAAGGTCTTAGGTGTAATGCCTAATGTATCTCTCAGTGCTGCCGCTGAGGAGCAAGGAGAAAGCCGGTGCGTAGCGTTCTTTCTGGGTGTACTTAGCTACCGGCTCTTTCTGGCGAGCAGTAACTCGACTTTAGATGCAGTCTGGAAAAGGGACGGTTTCCCCCTGCACACTGCTAGGCTTTTGGCAGCGGCAGGGACACCTAACTCACTCGACCTAGCCCCTCTAATATTTCGTGCCATTCGCACAGTGCGCCACACCCCGGCTACAGAGTTATTCAGAGCAGGTGCCGCAGTCCTCCTTGGGTCCCTTTCGGTTCGGGAGAACCTATACGTACGTGGGCTGTGTTCAACTTTGAGATTGGGACCTTCAGAGCACTCTAGTACCTCCCAACTGGAAAGAAGGATGGTTCAACGTGAAAGCTGCCTGGAATACAGTGCTCTGTCAGCCCACGCTTGCATGCTGGCATGTCTTTGGAAGGAAAGTGGGCTTTTCTTGAGAGACATAGCGTGTTTCCACTTCCACTCCAGAGGCATCCCAGGCTCGCCTGCACATGAAAGGGAAACTACGCTGAGCGCCAAGCTGAAGGCCAGGTCCGGGCATTGCATCCACAGCGCCGGGCCGGCAGGCAGCATTTCCCAGCAAGCCTCACTCAAAGCAGTGGCTACACGCTAGTGTGCTTTTCAGGACTCCTGGGACTCCCGCGTCCTCACCACGTCTCATGGAAACACAGTGTGTACCGGATGCCACTTCTTAGGCGACCTCCCAACATACCAGGGACCTAGGCCCTTCGGATCATCCCTTGGAATGAAGAGTGAAAGGCAAAACCCCGCTCTCTTGGTCGCACAGTTGGATTGCCAGTCTTTCAAAAGTCCTCCCGAGCACAGGTCTAGCAGGTCTTAGGTGTACTGCAAGTGGTCCCCGCTGCTGAACCAGAACTGCAATGAAAAAAACCCTCTGCTTGCTGTTCATCCTGGGAACGCCAACCTGCCCTCGCTCGCCAAGCAGACAGTCGACTTTAGACGCAGCCTGACACACGGACTTGTTGCCCCTGCAACACTGCCTAAGCTTCTGTAAGAGAAAAGGACGCTTTGGCCTAAGCCAAGGAATTATGTCGGTCACGCCACTCAGCCCAAGCAGAACTCCCTTCGTGCCAGAGTTTTATCAGGGACGGTCCAGGGTGCGGCGTGAGTCTCTTTTCGTTGCTCAGAAACTACCCGTACATGGGCTGTGTGCCAAGTCTGGCATAGGGACCTAAGGAGGAAAGCGTTATTTTCCCAACGGGAAAGCAGGCCACCTGCGGCCTCAAATTTCAGTGAAAACCAATGCTGTTGCCCGTCATCTCTTCACAGTGGCAATGCCGGCTGAGGGAAAGGCAGCTTTCCTCGATTAACACAGTGTTTCCTATTCGTGGCAGGAGGCCTCCAGCAGCCCTCTTCACATAACGGGGAAACCAGACCTGTCCCCCAGGCTCAACGTAATGTCCGGGTTTCCATCCACGGGTGGCCGTGTACAGACGATTTCCATGACCCCGGTAGGGAAAGTAGGGCATTAAGGCCAGTGTGCCCTTCCTAGGACTCCCGCCGCCTCACCGCGTCCCTTGGAAGAACGCTGTGTGCTCAGTGACTCTTCTTGGCCGACTGAGCACCGTGCCGCTACCTGGGTACTCCGGATCGTCTCTTTGAGTGCGCTGTGAAAGGCAAGGCAGTGTTTTCTTCGTTGGATCGATAGACTGACAAATCTTCCAAATGTGCCCCGACCAGAGTTCTGGAAAGTCCTCGGTGTAATGCCAGTGGCTCTCAGGGCTGACCCTGAGCTGCAGTGAAACAACTCTGTGCTTCGTGTTCCTTCTCCCTTTACACACCTGCCGTCTCTCTCTCTGCCAAGCAGAAACACGACTTTTAGATGCAGCCTGGAAAAGCAACACTCTCCTCCTGAGCCCTGCTAGTCTTTTGGCAGGTTCAAGGCCACCTAGACCTCCCTAGCGCCTTAAATCGCTTAGGTCATTCGCACAGTGCAAATCTCCCTGCCTAAATAAAACATTATTCTGAGAAGGTAGCACAGTGCTTCTGGTGCCTCTTTTGGTTCTTCAGAAACGACACGTACGTGGGCTGGGTTCAACTTTGATTCTGGGACCTTATGAGAAACGGAGGAATTCCCTAGTTGAACGAGGAATCCTCGTAGCCTCCAAGGTGCCTACATACGGCGTTCTGCGAGTCCTTCCTTGCGTGCTGGAATGGGTCTCAAAGGAAAGGGTGCTTTACAGGAAAGACAAAAGGTGTTTCCACTTCCTTGCCTGAGGCATGCCAGAGGCCCCTTTACATAAAGGGCGCTCTACACTGATCACGAAGATCAAAACAAAGTCCAGGACGGCATCCACAATGCTGGCAGGCATGCAGCATTTGCCCAGAAGCCTTAGTCATGGCAGTGGCTTAAGGCTCGTGTGCCGTTCAGGACTCCTAGGACTCCTGGGCCCTCACCACCTGGGCGTGGAAAAACACTGTGTACCCAATGTCTCTTCTTAGGTGACCTAACCAAACACAGGTCCCTAGGCCCTTCACATCATTTCTCTGCATGAAGAAGGAGAGGCAACGCTCTGCTCTCTCTTCGTTGCCCATGGAGATTGCCAGGCTTTCAACAGGCCTCCCGAACACAGGCCTAGCAGGTCTCAGGTGTAATGCAAAAGGTCCCCACTGCTGAACCACTGCTGCCACGAAAAATCGCTGTGTTTATTGGTCATACTGGGAACCCTTACCCGCCGTCTCTCTCTGCCAAGCAGAAGGCCGACTACAGAGGCAGCCCGACAAACGTACAGTTTGCCCCTGAACGCTACCTCGGCTTTTCTGAGCTACAAGGACCATTTGGCCTATCCCCGGGAATTATGTCCTTGAAGCCATTCAGCCCATGCAGGACCCCCTTGGCGCCAAAGTTTTATCAGGGAAGGTCCAGCGTGCTGCTTGAGTCTCTCTTGGTTGGTCAGAAACTCCGGGTGCATGCGCTGGGTTCGATTTTGATATTGGTTACCTAGAGCCAAGAGCATTACTTTGCCAGCGGGAGAGCTGAGAGTGCGGCCTCAAAGTGTCCTGAGACACAGTGTGGCTGCTCGTGTTCTCTTCACAAGTAGAATGGCTATGTGAGGGAAAGGGAGCTCTCCTAGAGAAACACTCTGTTTTCTGAAGCGTGCAGGAGGCCTCCCGGCGCCCTACATACATAAAGGGAACACTATGCTGTTCCACAAGGACCCAAGGAAGGTTCAGGTATTCCATCCACGCCCTGATGCGTGCAGAGGCTTTCCACGAAACCTTAGGCAAGTAGTGCATGAATGTTCGTGTGCCTTTCCCTGGACCCCCGCCGCCTCAGCATGTCCCCTGGAAGAACACTGTGTCCCGAGTCCTCTTCTAGGCCCCCTGAGCACCGTGCCGCTAGCAAAGCCCTCCGGCTCATCTCTTTGCATGCCGAGTGAGAGGCAACACACTCTTTTCTTTGCTGGATAGCTAGATAGCCAAGACATTCAAAAGTGCTCCCTGAACAGAGGTGTAGAAGGTCTTAGGTGTAATGCCTAATGTATCTCTCAGTGCTGCCGCTGAGGAGCAAGGAGAAAGCCGGTGCGTAGCGTTCTTTCTGGGTGTACTTAGCTACCGGCTCTTTCTGGCGAGCAGTAACTCGACTTTAGATGCAGTCTGGAAAAGGGACGGTTTCCCCCTGCACACTGCTAGGCTTTTGGCAGCGGCAGGGACACCTAACTCACTCGACCTAGCCCCTCTAATATTTCGTGCCATTCGCACAGTGCGCCACACCCCGGCTACAGAGTTATTCAGAGCAGGTGCCGCAGTCCTCCTTGGGTCCCTTTCGGTTCGGGAGAACCTATACGTACGTGGGCTGTGTTCAACTTTGAGATTGGGACCTTCAGAGCACTCTAGTACCTCCCAACTGGAAAGAAGGATGGTTCAACGTGAAAGCTGCCTGGAATACAGTGCTCTGTCAGCCCACGCTTGCATGCTGGCATGTCTTTGGAAGGAAAGTGGGCTTTTCTTGAGAGACATAGCGTGTTTCCACTTCCACTCCAGAGGCATCCCAGGCTCGCCTGCACATGAAAGGAAAACTACGCTGAGCGCCAAGCTGAAGGCCAGGTCCGGGCATTGCATCCACAGCGCCGGGCCGGCAGGCAGCATTTCCCAGCAAGCCTCACTCAAAGCAGTGGCTACACGCTAGTGTGCTTTTCAGGACTCCTGGGACTCCCGCGTCCTCACCACGTCTCATGGAAACACAGTGTGTACCGGATGCCACTTCTTAGGCGACCTCCCAACATACCAGGGACCTAGGCCCTTCGGATCATCCCTTGGAATGAAGAGTGAAAGGCAAAACCCCGCTCTCTTGGTCGCACAGTTGGATTGCCAGTCTTTCAAAAGTCCTCCCGAGCACAGGTCTAGCAGGTCTTAGGTGTACTGCAAGTGGTCCCCGCTGCTGAACCAGAACTGCAATGAAAAAAACCCTCTGCTTGCTGTTCATCCTGGGAACGCCAACCTGCCCTCGCTCGCCAAGCAGACAGTCGACTTTAGACGCAGCCTGACACACGGACTTGTTGCCCCTGCAACACTGCCTAAGCTTCTGTAAGAGAAAAGGACGCTTTGGCCTAAGCCAAGGAATTATGTCGGTCACGCCACTCAGCCCAAGCAGAACTCCCTTCGTGCCAGAGTTTTATCAGGGACGGTCCAGGGTGCGGCGTGAGTCTCTTTTCGTTGCTCAGAAACTACCCGTACATGGGCTGTGTGCCAAGTCTGGCATAGGGACCTAAGGAGGAAAGCGTTATTTTCCCAACGGGAAAGCAGGCCACCTGCGGCCTCAAATTTCAGTGAAAACCAATGCTGTTGCCCGTCATCTCTTCACAGTGGCAATGCCGGCTGAGGGAAAGGCAGCTTTCCTCGATTAACACAGTGTTTCCTATTCGTGGCAGGAGGCCTCCAGCAGCCCTCTTCACATAACGGGGAAACCAGACCTGTCCCCCAGGCTCAACGTAATGTCCGGGTTTCCATCCACGGGTGGCCGTGTACAGACGATTTCCATGACCCCGGTAGGGAAAGTAGGGCATTAAGGCCAGTGTGCCCTTCCTAGGACTCCCGCCGCCTCACCGCGTCCCTTGGAAGAACGCTGTGTGCTCAGTGACTCTTCTTGGCCGACTGAGCACCGTGCCGCTACCTGGGTACTCCGGATCGTCTCTTTGAGTGCGCTGTGAAAGGCAAGGCAGTGTTTTCTTCATTGGATCGATAGACTGACAAATCTTCCAAATGTGCCCCGACCAGAGTTCTGGAAAGTCCTCGGTGTAATGCCAGTGGCTCTCAGGGCTGACCCTGAGCTGCAGTGAAACAACTCTGTGCTTCGTGTTCCTTCTCCCTTTACACACCTGCCGTCTCTCTCTCTGCCAAGCAGAAACACGACTTTTAGATGCAGCCTGGAAAAGCAACACACTCCTCCTGAGCCCTGCTAGTCTTTTGGCAGGTTCAAGGCCACCTAGACCTCCCTAGCGCCTTAAATCGCTTAGGTCATTCGCACAGTGCAAATCTCCCTGCCTAAATAAAACATTATTCTGAGAAGGTAGCACAGTGCTTCTGGTGCCTCTTTTGGTTCTTCAGAAACGACACGTACGTGGGCTGGGTTCAACTTTGATTCTGGGACCTTATGAGAAACGGAGGAATTCCCTAGTTGAACGAGGAATCCTCGTAGCCTCCAAGGTGCCTACATACGGCGTTCTGCGAGTCCTTCCTTGCGTGCTGGAATGGGTCTCAAAGGAAAGGGTGCTTTACAGGAAAGACAAAAGGTGTTTCCACTTCCTTGCCTGAGGCATGCCAGAGGCCCCTTTACATAAAGGGCGCTCTACACTGATCACGAAGATCAAAGCAAAGTCCAGGACGGCATCCACAATGCTGGCAGGCATGCAGCATTTGCCCAGAAGCCTTAGTCATGGCAGTGGCTTAAGGCTCGTGTGCCGTTCAGGACTCCTAGGACTCCTGGGTCCTCACCACCTGGGCGTGGAAAAACACTGTGTACCCAATGTCTCTTCTTAGGTGACCTAACCAAACACAGGTCCCTAGGCCCTTCGCATCATTTCTCTGCATGAAGAAGGAGAGGCAACGCTCTGCTCTCTCTTCGTTGCCCATGGAGATTGCCAGGCTTTCAACAGGCCTCCCGAACACAGGCCTAGCAGGTCTCAGGTGTAATGCAAAAGGTCCCCACTGCTGAACCACTGCTGCCACGAAAAATCGCTGTGTTTATTGGTCATACTGGGAACCCTTACCCGCCGTCTCTCTCTGCCAAGCAGAAGGCCGACTACAGAGGCAGCCCGACAAACGTACAGTTTGCCCCTGAACGCTACCTCGGCTTTTCTGAGCTACAAGGACCATTTGGCCTATCCCCGGGAATTATGTCCTTGAAGCCATTCAGCCCATGCAGGACCCCCTTGGCGCCAAAGTTTTATCAGGGAAGGTCCAGCGTGCTGCTTGAGTCTCTCTTGGTTGGTGAGAAACTCCAGGTGCATGCGCTGGGTTCAATTTTGATATTGGTTACCTAGAGCGAAGAGCATTACTTTGCCAGCGGGAGAGCTGAGAGTGCGGCCTCAAAGTGTCCTGAGACACAGTGTGGCTGCTCGTGTTCTCTTCACAAGTAGAATGGCTATGTGAGGGAAAGGGAGCTCTCCTAGAGAAACACTCTCTTTTCTGAAGCGTGCAGGAGGCCTCCCGGCGCCCTACATACATAAAGGGAACACTATGCTGTTCCACAAGGACCCAAGGAAGGTTCAGGTATTCCATCCACGCCCTGATGCGTGCAGAGGCTTTCCACGAAACCTTAGGCAAGTAGTGCATGAATGTTCGTGTGCCTTTCCCTGGACCCCCGCCGCCTCAGCATGTCCCCTGGAAGAACACTGTGTCCCGAGTCCTCTTCTAGGCCCCCTGAGCACCGTGCCGCTAGCAAAGCCCTCCGGCTCATCTCTTTGCATGCCGAGTGAGAGGCAACACACTCTTTTCTTTGCTGGATAGCTAGATAGCCAAGACATTCAAAAGTGCTCCCTGAACAGAGGTGTAGAAGGTCTTAGGTGTAATGCCTAATGTATCTCTCAGTGCTGCCGCTGAGGAGCAAGGAGAAAGCCGGTGCGTAGCGTTCTTTCTGGGTGTACTTAGCTACCGGCTCTTTCTGGCGAGCAGTAACTCGACTTTAGATGCAGTCTGGAAAAGGGACGGTTTCCCCCTGCACACTGCTAGGCTTTTGGCAGCGGCAGGGACACCTAACTCACTCGACCTAGCCCCTCTAATATTTCGTGCCATTCGCACAGTGCGCCACACCCCGGCTACAGAGTTATTCAGAGCAGGTGCCGCAGTCCTCCTTGGGTCCCTTTCGGTTCGGGAGAACCTATACGTACGTGGGCTGTGTTCAACTTTGAGATTGGGACCTTCAGAGCACTCTAGTACCTCCCAACTGGAAAGAAGGATGGTTCAACGTGAAAGCTGCCTGGAATACAGTGCTCTGTCAGCCCACGCTTGCATGCTGGCATGTCTTTGGAAGGAAAGTGGGCTTTTCTTGAGAGACATAGCGTGTTTCCACTTCCACTCCAGAGGCATCCCAGGCTCGCCTGCACATGAAAGGGAAACTACGCTGAGCGCCAAGCTGAAGGCCAGGTCCGGGCATTGCATCCACAGCGCCGGGCCGGCAGGCAGCATTTCCCAGCAAGCCTCACTCAAAGCAGTGGCTACACGCTAGTGTGCTTTTCAGGACTCCTGGGACTCCCGCGTCCTCACCACGTCTCATGGAAACACAGTGTGTACCGGATGCCACTTCTTAGGCGACCTCCCAACATACCAGGGACCTAGGCCCTTCGGATCATCCCTTGGAATGAAGAGTGAAAGGCAAAACCCCGCTCTCTTGGTCGCACAGTTGGATTGCCAGTCTTTCAAAAGTCCTCCCGAGCACAGGTCTAGCAGGTCTTAGGTGTACTGCAAGTGGTCCCCGCTGCTGAACCAGAACTGCAATGAAAAAAACCCTCTGCTTGCTGTTCATCCTGGGAACGCCAACCTGCCCTCGCTCGCCAAGCAGACAGTCGACTTTAGACGCAGCCTGACACACGGACTTGTTGCCCCTGCAACACTGCCTAAGCTTCTGTAAGAGAAAAGGACGCTTTGGCCTAAGCCAAGGAATTATGTCGGTCACGCCACTCAGCCCAAGCAGAACTCCCTTCGTGCCAGAGTTTTATCAGGGACGGTCCAGGGTGCGGCGTGAGTCTCTTTTCGTTGCTCAGAAACTACCCGTACATGGGCTGTGTGCCAAGTCTGGCATAGGGACCTAAGGAGGAAAGCGTTATTTTCCCAACGGGAAAGCAGGCCACCTGCGGCCTCAAATTTCAGTGAAAACCAATGCTGTTGCCCGTCATCTCTTCACAGTGGCAATGCCGGCTGAGGGAAAGGCAGCTTTCCTCGATTAACACAGTGTTTCCTATTCGTGGCAGGAGGCCTCCAGCAGCCCTCTTCACATAACGGGGAAACCAGACCTGTCCCCCAGGCTCAACGTAATGTCCGGGTTTCCATCCACGGGTGGCCGTGTACAGACGATTTCCATGACCCCGGTAGGGAAAGTAGGGCATTAAGGCCAGTGTGCCCTTCCTAGGACTCCCGCCGCCTCACCGCGTCCCTTGGAAGAACGCTGTGTGCTCAGTGACTCTTCTTGGCCGACTGAGCACCGTGCCGCTACCTGGGTACTCCGGATCGTCTCTTTGAGTGCGCTGTGAAAGGCAAGGCAGTGTTTTCTTCGTTGGATCGATAGACTGACAAATCTTCCAAATGTGCCCCGACCAGAGTTCTGGAAAGTCCTCGGTGTAATGCCAGTGGCTCTCAGGGCTGACCCTGAGCTGCAGTGAAACAACTCTGTGCTTCGTGTTCCTTCTCCCTTTACACACCTGCCGTCTCTCTCTCTGCCAAGCAGAAACACGACTTTTAGATGCAGCCTGGAAAAGCAACACTCTCCTCCTGAGCCCTGCTAGTCTTTTGGCAGGTTCAAGGCCACCTAGACCTCCCTAGCGCCTTAAATCGCTTAGGTCATTCGCACAGTGCAAATCTCCCTGCCTAAATAAAACATTATTCTGAGACGGTAGCACAGTGCTTCTGGTGCCTCTTTTGGTTCTTCAGAAACGACACGTACGTGGGCTGGGTTCAACTTTGATTCTGGGACCTTATGAGAAACGGAGGAATTCCCTAGTTGAACGAGGAATCCTCGTAGCCTCCAAGGTGCCTACATACGGCGTTCTGCGAGTCCTTCCTTGCGTGCTGGAATGGGTCTCAAAGGAAAGGGTGCTGCTTTACAGGAAAGACAAAAGGTGTTTCCACTTCCTTGCCTGAGGCATGCCAGAGGCCCCTTTACATAAAGGGCGCTCTACACTGATCACGCAGATCAAAGCAAAGTCCAGGACGGCATCCACAATGCTGGCAGGCATGCAGCATTTGCCCAGAAGCCTTAGTCATGGCAGTGGCTTAAGGCTCGTGTGCCGTTCAGGACTCCTAGGACTCCTGGGTCCTCACCACCTGGGCGTGGAAAAACACTGTGTACCCAATGTCTCTTCTTAGGTGACCTAACCAAACACAGGTCCCTAGGCCCTTCGCATCATTTCTCTGCATGAAGAAGGAGAGGCAACGCTCTGCTCTCTCTTCGTTGCCCATGGAGATTGCCAGGCTTTCAACAGGCCTCCCGAACACAGGCCTAGCAGGTCTCAGGTGTAATGCAAAAGGTCCCCACTGCTGAACCACTGCTGCCACGAAAAAACGCTGTGTTTATTGGTCATACTGGGAACCCTTACCCGCCGTCTCTCTCTGCCAAGCAGAAGGCCGACTACAGAGGCAGCCCGACAAACGTACAGTTTGTCCCTGAACGCTACCTCGGCTTTTCTGAGCTACAAGGACCATTTGGCCTATCCCCGGGAATTATGTCCTTGAAGCCATTCAGCCCATGCAGGACCCCCTTGGCGCCAAAGTTTTATCAGGGAAGGTCCAGCGTGCTGCTTGAGTCTCTCTTGGTTGGTCAGAAACTCCGGGTGCATGCGCTGGGTTCAATTTTGATATTGGTTACCTAGAGCCAAGAGCATTACTTTGCCAGCGGGAGAGCTGAGAGTGCGGCCTCAAAGTGTCCTGAGACACAGTGTGGCTGCTCGTGTTCTCTTCACAAGTAGAATGGCTATGTGAGGGAAAGGGAGCTCTCCTAGAGAAACACTCTGTTTTCTGAAGCGTGCAGGAGGCCTCCCGGCGCCCTACATACATAAAGGGAACACTATGCTGTTCCACAAGGACCCAAGGAAGGTTCAGGTATTCCATCCACGCCCTGATGCGTGCAGAGGCTTTCCACGAAACCTTAGGCAAGTAGTGCATGAATGTTCGTGTGCCTTTCCCTGGACCCCCGCCGCCTCAGCATGTCCCCTGGAAGAACACTGTGTCCCGAGTCCTCTTCTAGGCCCCCTGAGCACCGTGCCGCTAGCAAAGCCCTCCGGCTCATCTCTTTGCATGCCGAGTGAGAGGCAACACACTCTTTTCTTTGCTGGATAGCTAGATAGCCAAGACATTCAAAAGTGCTCCCTGAACAGAGGTGTAGAAGGTCTTAGGTGTAATGCCTAATGTATCTCTCAGTGCTGCCGCTGAGGAGCAAGGAGAAAGCCGGTGCGTAGCGTTCTTTCTGGGTGTACTTAGCTACCGGCTCTTTCTGGCGAGCAGTAACTCGACTTTAGATGCAGTCTGGAAAAGGGACGGTTTCCCCCTGCACACTGCTAGGCTTTTGGCAGCGGCAGGGACACCTAACTCACTCGACCTAGCCCCTCTAATATTTCGTGCCATTCGCACAGTGCGCCACACCCCGGCTACAGAGTTATTCAGAGCAGGTGCCGCAGTCCTCCTTGGGTCCCTTTCGGTTCGGGAGAACCTATACGTACGTGGGCTGTGTTCAACTTTGAGATTGGGACCTTCAGAGCACTCTAGTACCTCCCAACTGGAAAGAAGGATGGTTCAACGTGAAAGCTGCCTGGAATACAGTGCTCTGTCAGCCCACGCTTGCATGCTGGCATGTCTTTGGAAGGAAAGTGGGCTTTTCTTGAGAGACATAGCGTGTTTCCACTTCCACTCCAGAGGCATCCCAGGCTCGCCTGCACATGAAAGGGAAACTACGCTGAGCGCCAAGCTGAAGGCCAGGTCCGGGCATTGCATCCACAGCGCCGGGCCGGCAGGCAGCATTTCCCAGCAAGCCTCACTCAAAGCAGTGGCTACACGCTAGTGTGCTTTTCAGGACTCCTGGGACTCCCGCGTCCTCACCACGTCTCATGGAAACACAGTGTGTACCGGATGCCACTTCTTAGGCGACCTCCCAACATACCAGGGACCTAGGCCCTTCGGATCATCCCTTGGAATGAAGAGTGAAAGGCAAAACCCCGCTCTCTTGGTCGCACAGTTGGATTGCCAGTCTTTCAAAAGTCCTCCCGAGCACAGGTCTAGCAGGTCTTAGGTGTACTGCAAGTGGTCCCCGCTGCTGAACCAGAACTGCAATGAAAAAAACCCTCTGCTTGCTGTTCATCCTGGGAACGCCAACCTGCCCTCGCTCGCCAAGCAGACAGTCGACTTTAGACGCAGCCTGACACACGGACTTGTTGCCCCTGCAACACTGCCTAAGCTTCTGTAAGAGAAAAGGACGCTTTGGCCTAAGCCAAGGAATTATGTCGGTCACGCCACTCAGCCCAAGCAGAACTCCCTTCGTGCCAGAGTTTTATCAGGGACGGTCCAGGGTGCGGCGTGAGTCTCTTTTCGTTGCTCAGAAACTACCCGTACATGGGCTGTGTGCCAAGTCTGGCATAGGGACCTAAGGAGGAAAGCGTTATTTTCCCAACGGGAAAGCAGGCCACCTGCGGCCTCAAATTTCAGTGAAAACCAATGCTGTTGCCCGTCATCTCTTCACAGTGGCAATGCCGGCTGAGGGAAAGGCAGCTTTCCTCGATTAACACAGTGTTTCCTATTCGTGGCAGGAGGCCTCCAGCAGCCCTCTTCACATAACGGGGAAACCAGACCTGTCCCCCAGGCTCAACGTAATGTCCGGGTTTCCATCCACGGGTGGCCGTGTACAGACGATTTCCATGACCCCGGTAGGGAAAGTAGGGCATTAAGGCCAGTGTGCCCTTCCTAGGACTCCCGCCGCCTCACCGCGTCCCTTGGAAGAACGCTGTGTGCTCAGTGACTCTTCTTGGCCGACTGAGCACCGTGCCGCTACCTGGGTACTCCGGATCGTCTCTTTGAGTGCGCTGTGAAAGGCAAGGCAGTGTTTTCTTCGTTGGATCGATAGACTGACAAATCTTCCAAATGTGCCCCGACCAGAGTTCTGGAAAGTCCTCGGTGTAATGCCAGTGGCTCTCAGGGCTGACCCTGAGCTGCAGTGAAACAACTCTGTGCTTCGTGTTCCTTCTCCCTTTACACACCTGCCGTCTCTCTCTCTGCCAAGCAGAAACACGACTTTTAGATGCAGCCTGGAAAAGCAACACTCTCCTCCTGAGCCCTGCTAGTCTTTTGGCAGGTTCAAGGCCACCTAGACCTCCCTAGCGCCTTAAATCGCTTAGGTCATTCGCACAGTGCAAATCTCCCTGCCTAAATAAAACATTATTCTGAGAAGGTAGCACAGTGCTTCTGGTGCCTCTTTTGGTTCTTCAGAAACGACACGTACGTGGGCTGGGTTCAACTTTGATTCTGGGACCTTATGAGAAACGGAGGAATTCCCTAGTTGAACGAGGAATCCTCGTAGCCTCCAAGGTGCCTACATACGGCGTTCTGCGAGTCCTTCCTTGCGTGCTGGAATGGGTCTCAAAGGAAAGGGTGCTGCTTTACAGGAAAGACAAAAGGTGTTTCCACTTCCTTGCCTGAGGCATGCCAGAGGCCCCTTTACATAAAGGGCGCTCTACACTGATCACGCAGATCAAAGCAAAGTCCAGGACGGCATCCACAATGCTGGCAGGCATGCAGCATTTGCCCAGAAGCCTTAGTCATGGCAGTGGCTTAAGGCTCGTGTGCCGTTCAGGACTCCTAGGACTCCTGGGTCCTCACCACCTGGGCGTGGAAAAACACTGTGTACCCAATGTCTCTTCTTAGGTGACCTAACCAAACACAGGTCCCTAGGCCCTTCGCATCATTTCTCTGCATGAAGAAGGAGAGGCAACGCTCTGCTCTCTCTTCGTTGCCCATGGAGATTGCCAGGCTTTCAACAGGCCTCCCGAACACAGGCCTAGCAGGTCTCAGGTGTAATGCAAAAGGTCCCCACTGCTGAACCACTGCTGCCACGAAAAAACGCTGTGTTTATTGGTCATACTGGGAACCCTTACCCGCCGTCTCTCTCTGCCAAGCAGAAGGCCGACTACAGAGGCAGCCCGACAAACGTACAGTTTGTCCCTGAACGCTACCTCGGCTTTTCTGAGCTACAAGGACCATTTGGCCTATCCCCGGGAATTATGTCCTTGAAGCCATTCAGCCCATGCAGGACCCCCTTGGCGCCAAAGTTTTATCAGGGAAGGTCCAGCGTGCTGCTTGAGTCTCTCTTGGTTGGTCAGAAACTCCGGGTGCATGCGCTGGGTTCAATTTTGATATTGGTTACCTAGAGCCAAGAGCATTACTTTGCCAGCGGGAGAGCTGAAAGTGCGGCCTCAAAGTGTCCTGAGACACAGTGTGGCTGCTCGTGTTCTCTTCACAAGTAGAATGGCTATGTGAGGGAAAGGGAGCTCTCCTAGAGAAACACTCTGTTTTCTGAAGCGTGCAGGAGGCCTCCCGGCGCCCTACATACATAAAGGGAACACTATGCTGTTCCACAAGGACCCAAGGAAGGTTCAGGTATTCCATCCACGCCCTGATGCGTGCAGAGGCTTTCCACGAAACCTTAGGCAAGTAGTGCATGAATGTTCGTGTGCCTTTCCCTGGACCCCCGCCGCCTCAGCATGTCCCCTGGAAGAACACTGTGTCCCGAGTCCTCTTCTAGGCCCCCTGAGCACCGTGCCGCTAGCAAAGCCCTCCGGCTCATCTCTTTGCATGCCGAGTGAGAGGCAACACACTCTTTTCTTTGCTGGATAGCTAGATAGCCAAGACATTCAAAAGTGCTCCCTGAACAGAGGTGTAGAAGGTCTTAGGTGTAATGCCTAATGTATCTCTCAGTGCTGCCGCTGAGGAGCAAGGAGAAAGCCGGTGCGTAGCGTTCTTTCTGGGTGTACTTAGCTACCGGCTCTTTCTGGCGAGCAGTAACTCGACTTTAGATGCAGTCTGGAAAAGGGACGGTTTCCCCCTGCACACTGCTAGGCTTTTGGCAGCGGCAGGGACACCTAACTCACTCGACCTAGCCCCTCTAATATTTCGTGCCATTCGCACAGTGCGCCACACCCCGGCTACAGAGTTATTCAGAGCAGGTGCCGCAGTCCTCCTTGGGTCCCTTTCGGTTCGGGAGAACCTATACGTACGTGGGCTGTGTTCAACTTTGAGATTGGGACCTTCAGAGCACTCTAGTACCTCCCAACTGGAAAGAAGGATGGTTCAACGTGAAAGCTGCCTGGAATACAGTGCTCTGTCAGCCCACGCTTGCATGCTGGCATGTCTTTGGAAGGAAAGTGGGCTTTTCTTGAGAGACATAGCGTGTTTCCACTTCCACTCCAGAGGCATCCCAGGCTCGCCTGCACATGAAAGGGAAACTACGCTGAGCGCCAAGCTGAAGGCCAGGTCCGGGCATTGCATCCACAGCGCCGGGCCGGCAGGCAGCATTTCCCAGCAAGCCTCACTCAAAGCAGTGGCTACACGCTAGTGTGCTTTTCAGGACTCCTGGGACTCCCGCGTCCTCACCACGTCTCATGGAAACACAGTGTGTACCGGATGCCACTTCTTAGGCGACCTCCCAACATACCAGGGACCTAGGCCCTTCGGATCATCCCTTGGAATGAAGAGTGAAAGGCAAAACCCCGCTCTCTTGGTCGCACAGTTGGATTGCCAGTCTTTCAAAAGTCCTCCCGAGCACAGGTCTAGCAGGTCTTAGGTGTACTGCAAGTGGTCCCCGCTGCTGAACCAGAACTGCAATGAAAAAAACCCTCTGCTTGCTGTTCATCCTGGGAACGCCAACCTGCCCTCGCTCGCCAAGCAGACAGTCGACTTTAGACGCAGCCTGACACACGGACTTGTTGCCCCTGCAACACTGCCTAAGCTTCTGTAAGAGAAAAGGACGCTTTGGCCTAAGCCAAGGAATTATGTCGGTCACGCCACTCAGCCCAAGCAGAACTCCCTTCGTGCCAGAGTTTTATCAGGGACGGTCCAGGGTGCGGCGTGAGTCTCTTTTCGTTGCTCAGAAACTACCCGTACATGGGCTGTGTGCCAAGTCTGGCATAGGGACCTAAGGAGGAAAGCGTTATTTTCCCAACGGGAAAGCAGGCCACCTGCGGCCTCAAATTTCAGTGAAAACCAATGCTGTTGCCCGTCATCTCTTCACAGTGGCAATGCCGGCTGAGGGAAAGGCAGCTTTCCTCGATTAACACAGTGTTTCCTATTCGTGGCAGGAGGCCTCCAGCAGCCCTCTTCACATAACGGGGAAACCAGACCTGTCCCCCAGGCTCAACGTAATGTCCGGGTTTCCATCCACGGGTGGCCGTGTACAGACGATTTCCATGACCCCGGTAGGGAAAGTAGGGCATTAAGGCCAGTGTGCCCTTCCTAGGACTCCCGCCGCCTCACCGCGTCCCTTGGAAGAACGCTGTGTGCTCAGTGACTCTTCTTGGCCGACTGAGCACCGTGCCGCTACCTGGGTACTCCGGATCGTCTCTTTGAGTGCGCTGTGAAAGGCAAGGCAGTGTTTTCTTCGTTGGATCGATAGACTGACAAATCTTCCAAATGTGCCCCGACCAGAGTTCTGGAAAGTCCTCGGTGTAATGCCAGTGGCTCTCAGGGCTGACCCTGAGCTGCAGTGAAACAACTCTGTGCTTCGTGTTCCTTCTCCCTTTACACACCTGCCGTCTCTCTCTCTGCCAAGCAGAAACACGACTTTTAGATGCAGCCTGGAAAAGCAACACTCTCCTCCTGAGCCCTGCTAGTCTTTTGGCAGGTTCAAGGCCACCTAGACCTCCCTAGCGCCTTAAATCGCTTAGGTCATTCGCACAGTGCAAATCTCCCTGCCTAAATAAAACATTATTCTGAGAAGGTAGCACAGTGCTTCTGGTGCCTCTTTTGGTTCTTCAGAAACGACACGTACGTGGGCTGGGTTCAACTTTGATTCTGGGACCTTATGAGAAACGGAGGAATTCCCTAGTTGAACGAGGAATCCTCGTAGCCTCCAAGGTGCCTACATACGGCGTTCTGCGAGTCCTTCCTTGCGTGCTGGAATGGGTCTCAAAGGAAAGGGTGCTTTACAGGAAAGACAAAAGGTGTTTCCACTTCCTTGCCTGAGGCATGCCAGAGGCCCCTTTACATAAAGGGCGCTCTACACTGATCACGAAGATCAAAACAAAGTCCAGGACGGCATCCACAATGCTGGCAGGCATGCAGCATTTGCCCAGAAGCCTTAGTCATGGCAGTGGCTTAAGGCTCGTGTGCCGTTCAGGACTCCTAGGACTCCTGGGCCCTCACCACCTGGGCGTGGAAAAACACTGTGTACCCAATGTCTCTTCTTAGGTGACCTAACCAAACACAGGTCCCTAGGCCCTTCGCATCATTTCTCTGCATGAAGAAGGAGAGGCAACGCTCTGCTCTCTCTTCGTTGCCCATGGAGATTGCCAGGCTTTCAACAGGCCTCCCGAACACAGGCCTAGCAGGTCTCAGGTGTAATGCAAAAGGTCCCCACTGCTGAACCACTGCTGCCACGAAAAATCGCTGTGTTTATTGGTCATACTGGGAACCCTTACCCGCCGTCTCTCTCTGCCAAGCAGAAGGCCGACTACAGAGGCAGCCCGACAAACGTACAGTTTGCCCCTGAACGCTACCTCGGCTTTTCTGAGCTACAAGGACCATTTGGCCTATCCCCGGGAATTATGTCCTTGAAGCCATTCAGCCCATGCAGGACCCCCTTGGCGCCAAAGTTTTATCAGGGAAGGTCCAGCGTGCTGCTTGAGTCTCTCTTGGTTGGTGAGAAACTCCGGGTGCATGCGCTGGGTTCGATTTTGATATTGGTTACCTAGAGCCAAGAGCATTACTTTGCCAGCGGGAGAGCTGAGAGTGCGGCCTCAAAGTGTCCTGAGACACAGTGTGGCTGCTCGTGTTCTCTTCACAAGTAGAATGGCTATGTGAGGGAAAGGGAGCTCTCCTAGAGAAACACTCTGTTTTCTGAAGCGTGCAGGAGGCCTCCCGGCGCCCTACATACATAAAGGGAACACTATGCTGTTCCACAAGGACCCAAGGAAGGTTCAGGTATTCCATCCACGCCCTGATGCGTGCAGAGGCTTTCCACGAAACCTTAGGCAAGTAGTGCATGAATGTTCGTGTGCCTTTCCCTGGACCCCCGCCGCCTCAGCATGTCCCCTGGAAGAACACTGTGTCCCGAGTCCTCTTCTAGGCCCCCTGAGCACCGTGCCGCTAGCAAAGCCCTCCGGCTCATCTCTTTGCATGCCGAGTGAGAGGCAACACACTCTTTTCTTTGCTGGATAGCTAGATAGCCAAGACATTCAAAAGTGCTCCCTGAACAGAGGTGTAGAAGGTCTTAGGTGTAATGCCTAATGTATCTCTCAGTGCTGCCGCTGAGGAGCAAGGAGAAAGCCGGTGCGTAGCGTTCTTTCTGGGTGTACTTAGCTACCGGCTCTTTCTGGCGAGCAGTAACTCGACTTTAGATGCAGTCTGGAAAAGGGACGGTTTCCCCCTGCACACTGCTAGGCTTTTGGCAGCGGCAGGGACACCTAACTCACTCGACCTAGCCCCTCTAATATTTCGTGCCATTCGCACAGTGCGCCACACCCCGGCTACAGAGTTATTCAGAGCAGGTGCCGCAGTCCTCCTTGGGTCCCTTTCGGTTCGGGAGAACCTATACGTACGTGGGCTGTGTTCAACTTTGAGATTGGGACCTTCAGAGCACTCTAGTACCTCCCAACTGGAAAGAAGGATGGTTCAACGTGAAAGCTGCCTGGAATACAGTGCTCTGTCAGCCCACGCTTGCATGCTGGCATGTCTTTGGAAGGAAAGTGGGCTTTTCTTGAGAGACATAGCGTGTTTCCACTTCCACTCCAGAGGCATCCCAGGCTCGCCTGCACATGAAAGGAAAACTACGCTGAGCGCCAAGCTGAAGGCCAGGTCCGGGCATTGCATCCACAGCGCCGGGCCGGCAGGCAGCATTTCCCAGCAAGCCTCACTCAAAGCAGTGGCTACACGCTAGTGTGCTTTTCAGGACTCCTGGGACTCCCGCGTCCTCACCACGTCTCATGGAAACACAGTGTGTACCGGATGCCACTTCTTAGGCGACCTCCCAACATACCAGGGACCTAGGCCCTTCGGATCATCCCTTGGAATGAAGAGTGAAAGGCAAAACCCCGCTCTCTTGGTCGCACAGTTGGATTGCCAGTCTTTCAAAAGTCCTCCCGAGCACAGGTCTAGCAGGTCTTAGGTGTACTGCAAGTGGTCCCCGCTGCTGAACCAGAACTGCAATGAAAAAAACCCTCTGCTTGCTGTTCATCCTGGGAACGCCAACCTGCCCTCGCTCGCCAAGCAGACAGTCGACTTTAGACGCAGCCTGACACACGGACTTGTTGCCCCTGCAACACTGCCTAAGCTTCTGTAAGAGAAAAGGACGCTTTGGCCTAAGCCAAGGAATTATGTCGGTCACGCCACTCAGCCCAAGCAGAACTCCCTTCGTGCCAGAGTTTTATCAGGGACGGTCCAGGGTGCGGCGTGAGTCTCTTTTCGTTGCTCAGAAACTACCCGTACATGGGCTGTGTGCCAAGTCTGGCATAGGGACCTAAGGAGGAAAGCGTTATTTTCCCAACGGGAAAGCAGGCCACCTGCGGCCTCAAATTTCAGTGAAAACCAATGCTGTTGCCCGTCATCTCTTCACAGTGGCAATGCCGGCTGAGGGAAAGGCAGCTTTCCTCGATTAACACAGTGTTTCCTATTCGTGGCAGGAGGCCTCCAGCAGCCCTCTTCACATAACGGGGAAACCAGACCTGTCCCCCAGGCTCAACGTAATGTCCGGGTTTCCATCCACGGGTGGCCGTGTACAGACGATTTCCATGACCCCGGTAGGGAAAGTAGGGCATTAAGGCCAGTGTGCCCTTCCTAGGACTCCCGCCGCCTCACCGCGTCCCTTGGAAGAACGCTGTGTGCTCAGTGACTCTTCTTGGCCGACTGAGCACTGTGCCGCTAACTGGGTACTCCGGATCGTCTCTTTGAGTGCGCTGTGAAAGGCAAGGCAGTGTTTTCTTCGTTGGATCGATAGACTGACAAATCTTCCAAATGTGCCCCGACCAGAGTTCTGGAAAGTCCTCGGTGTAATGCCAGTGGCTCTCAGGGCTGACCCTGAGCTGCAGTGAAACAACTCTGTGCTTCGTGTTCCTTCTCCCTTTACACACCTGCCGTCTCTCTCTCTGCCAAGCAGAAACACGACTTTTAGATGCAGCCTGGAAAAGCAACACTCTCCTCCTGAGCCCTGCTAGTCTTTTGGCAGGTTCAAGGCCACCTAGACCTCCCTAGCGCCTTAAATCGCTTAGGTCATTCGCACAGTGCAAATCTCCCTGCCTAAATAAAACATTATTCTGAGACGGTAGCACAGTGCTTCTGGTGCCTCTTTTGGTTCTTCAGAAACGACACGTACGTGGGCTGGGTTCAACTTTGATTCTGGGACCTTATGAGAAACGGAGGAATTCCCTAGTTGAACGAGGAATCCTCGTAGCCTCCAAGGTGCCTACATACGGCGTTCTGCGAGTCCTTCCTTGCGTGCTGGAATGGGTCTCAAAGGAAAGGGTGCTTTACAGGAAAGACAAAAGGTGTTTCCACTTCCTTGCCTGAGGCATGCCAGAGGCCCCTTTACATAAAGGGCGCTCTACACTGATCACGAAGATCAAAGCAAAGTCCAGGACGGCATCCACAATGCTGGCAGGCATGCAGCATTTGCCCAGAAGCCTTAGTCATGGCAGTGGCTTAAGGCTCGTGTGCCGTTCAGGACTCCTAGGACTCCTGGGTCCTCACCACCTGGGCGTGGAAAAACACTGTGTACCCAATGTCTCTTCTTAGGTGACCTAACCAAACACAGGTCCCTAGGCCCTCGGATCATTTCTGTGCATGAAGAAGGAAAGGCAACGCTCTGCTCTCTCTTCGTTGCCCATGGAGATTGCCAGGCTTTCAACAGGCCTCCCGAACACAGGCCTAGCAGGTCTCAGGTGTAATGCAAAAGGTCCCCACTGCTGAACCACTGCTGCCACGAAAAAACGCTGTGTTTATTGGTCATACTGGGAACCCTTACCCGCCGTCTCTCTCTGCCAAGCAGAAGGCCGACTACAGAGGCAGCCCGACAAACGTACAGTTTGTCCCTGAACGCTACCTCGGCTTTTCTGAGCTACAAGGACCATTTGGCCTATCCCCGGGAATTATGTCCTTGAAGCCATTCAGCCCATGCAGGACCCCCTTGGCGCCAAAGTTTTATCAGGGAAGGTCCAGCGTGCTGCTTGAGTCTCTCTTGGTTGGTCAGAAACTCCGGGTGCATGCGCTGGGTTCGATTTTGATATTGGTTACCTAGAGCCAAGAGCATTACTTTGCCAGCGGGAGAGCTGAGAGTGCGGCCTCAAAGTGTCCTGAGACACAGTGTGGCTGCTCGTGTTCTCTTCACAAGTAGAATGGCTATGTGAGGGAAAGGGAGCTCTCCTAGAGAAACACTCTGTTTTCTGAAGCGTGCAGGAGGCCTCCCGGCGCCCTACATACATAAAGGGAACACTATGCTGTTCCACAAGGACCCAAGGAAGGTTCAGGTATTCCATCCACGCCCTGATGCGTGCAGAGGCTTTCCACGAAACCTTAGGCAAGTAGTGCATGAATGTTCGTGTGCCTTTCCCTGGACCCCCGCCGCCTCAGCATGTCCCCTGGAAGAACACTGTGTCCCGAGTCCTCTTCTAGGCCCCCTGAGCACCGTGCCGCTAGCAAAGCCCTCCGGCTCATCTCTTTGCATGCCGAGTGAGAGGCAACACACTCTTTTCTTTGCTGGATAGCTAGATAGCCAAGACATTCAAAAGTGCTCCCTGAACAGAGGTGTAGAAGGTCTTAGGTGTAATGCCTAATGTATCTCTCAGTGCTGCCGCTGAGGAGCAAGGAGAAAGCCGGTGCGTAGCGTTCTTTCTGGGTGTACTTAGCTACCGGCTCTTTCTGGCGAGCAGTAACTCGACTTTAGATGCAGTCTGGAAAAGGGACGGTTTCCCCCTGCACACTGCTAGGCTTTTGGCAGCGGCAGGGACACCTAACTCACTCGACCTAGCCCCTCTAATATTTCGTGCCATTCGCACAGTGCGCCACACCCCGGCTACAGAGTTATTCAGAGCAGGTGCCGCAGTCCTCCTTGGGTCCCTTTCGGTTCGGGAGAACCTATACGTACGTGGGCTGTGTTCAACTTTGAGATTGGGACCTTCAGAGCACTCTAGTACCTCCCAACTGGAAAGAAGGATGGTTCAACGTGAAAGCTGCCTGGAATACAGTGCTCTGTCAGCCCACGCTTGCATGCTGGCATGTCTTTGGAAGGAAAGTGGGCTTTTCTTGAGAGACATAGCGTGTTTCCACTTCCACTCCAGAGGCATCCCAGGCTCGCCTGCACATGAAAGGAAAACTACGCTGAGCGCCAAGCTGAAGGCCAGGTCCGGGCATTGCATCCACAGCGCCGGGCCGGCAGGCAGCATTTCCCAGCAAGCCTCACTCAAAGCAGTGGCTACACGCTAGTGTGCTTTTCAGGACTCCTGGGACTCCCGCGTCCTCACCACGTCTCATGGAAACACAGTGTGTACCGGATGCCACTTCTTAGGCGACCTCCCAACATACCAGGGACCTAGGCCCTTCGGATCATCCCTTGGAATGAAGAGTGAAAGGCAAAACCCCGCTCTCTTGGTCGCACAGTTGGATTGCCAGTCTTTCAAAAGTCCTCCCGAGCACAGGTCTAGCAGGTCTTAGGTGTACTGCAAGTGGTCCCCGCTGCTGAACCAGAACTGCAATGAAAAAAACCCTCTGCTTGCTGTTCATCCTGGGAACGCCAACCTGCCCTCGCTCGCCAAGCAGACAGTCGACTTTAGACGCAGCCTGACACACGGACTTGTTGCCCCTGCAACACTGCCTAAGCTTCTGTAAGAGAAAAGGACGCTTTGGCCTAAGCCAAGGAATTATGTCGGTCACGCCACTCAGCCCAAGCAGAACTCCCTTCGTGCCAGAGTTTTATCAGGGACGGTCCAGGGTGCGGCGTGAGTCTCTTTTCGTTGCTCAGAAACTACCCGTACATGGGCTGTGTGCCAAGTCTGGCATAGGGACCTAAGGAGGAAAGCGTTATTTTCCCAACGGGAAAGCAGGCCACCTGCGGCCTCAAATTTCAGTGAAAACCAATGCTGTTGCCCGTCATCTCTTCACAGTGGCAATGCCGGCTGAGGGAAAGGCAGCTTTCCTCGATTAACACAGTGTTTCCTATTCGTGGCAGGAGGCCTCCAGCAGCCCTCTTCACATAACGGGGAAACCAGACCTGTCCCCCAGGCTCAACGTAATGTCCGGGTTTCCATCCACGGGTGGCCGTGTACAGACGATTTCCATGACCCCGGTAGGGAAAGTAGGGCATTAAGGCCAGTGTGCCCTTCCTAGGACTCCCGCCGCCTCACCGCGTCCCTTGGAAGAACGCTGTGTGCTCAGTGACTCTTCTTGGCCGACTGAGCACCGTGCCGCTACCTGGGTACTCCGGATCGTCTCTTTGAGTGCGCTGTGAAAGGCAAGGCAGTGTTTTCTTCGTTGGATCGATAGACTGACAAATCTTCCAAATGTGCCCCGACCAGAGTTCTGGAAAGTCCTCGGTGTAATGCCAGTGGCTCTCAGGGCTGACCCTGAGCTGCAGTGAAACAACTCTGTGCTTCGTGTTCCTTCTCCCTTTACACACCTGCCGTCTCTCTCTCTGCCAAGCAGAAACACGACTTTTAGATGCAGCCTGGAAAAGCAACACTCTCCTCCTGAGCCCTGCTAGTCTTTTGGCAGGTTCAAGGCCACCTAGACCTCCCTAGCGCCTTAAATCGCTTAGGTCATTCGCACAGTGCAAATCTCCCTGCCTAAATAAAACATTATTCTGAGACGGTAGCACAGTGCTTCTGGTGCCTCTTTTGGTTCTTCAGAAACGACACGTACGTGGGCTGGGTTCAACTTTGATTCTGGGACCTTATGAGAAACGGAGGAATTCCCTAGTTGAACGAGGAATCCTCGTAGCCTCCAAGGTGCCTACATACGGCGTTCTGCGAGTCCTTCCTTGCGTGCTGGAATGGGTCTCAAAGGAAAGGGTGCTGCTTTACAGGAAAGACAAAAGGTGTTTCCACTTCCTTGCCTGAGGCATGCCAGAGGCCCCTTTACATAAAGGGCGCTCTACACTGATCACGCAGATCAAAGCAAAGTCCAGGACGGCATCCACAATGCTGGCAGGCATGCAGCATTTGCCCAGAAGCCTTAGTCATGGCAGTGGCTTAAGGCTCGTGTGCCGTTCAGGACTCCTAGGACTCCTGGGTCCTCACCACCTGGGCGTGGAAAAACACTGTGTACCCAATGTCTCTTCTTAGGTGACCTAACCAAACACAGGTCCCTAGGCCCTTCGCATCATTTCTCTGCATGAAGAAGGAGAGGCAACGCTCTGCTCTCTCTTCGTTGCCCATGGAGATTGCCAGGCTTTCAACAGGCCTCCCGAACACAGGCCTAGCAGGTCTCAGGTGTAATGCAAAAGGTCCCCACTGCTGAACCACTGCTGCCACGAAAAAACGCTGTGTTTATTGGTCATACTGGGAACCCTTACCCGCCGTCTCTCTCTGCCAAGCAGAAGGCCGACTACAGAGGCAGCCCGACAAACGTACAGTTTGTCCCTGAACGCTACCTCGGCTTTTCTGAGCTACAAGGACCATTTGGCCTATCCCCGGGAATTATGTCCTTGAAGCCATTCAGCCCATGCAGGACCCCCTTGGCGCCAAAGTTTTATCAGGGAAGGTCCAGCGTGCTGCTTGAGTCTCTCTTGGTTGGTCAGAAACTCCGGGTGCATGCGCTGGGTTCGATTTTGATATTGGTTACCTAGAGCCAAGAGCATTACTTTGCCAGCGGGAGAGCTGAGAGTGCGGCCTCAAAGTGTCCTGAGACACAGTGTGGCTGCTCGTGTTCTCTTCACAAGTAGAATGGCTATGTGAGGGAAAGGGAGCTCTCCTAGAGAAACACTCTGTTTTCTGAAGCGTGCAGGAGGCCTCCCGGCGCCCTACATACATAAAGGGAACACTATGCTGTTCCACAAGGACCCAAGGAAGGTTCAGGTATTCCATCCACGCCCTGATGCGTGCAGAGGCTTTCCACGAAACCTTAGGCAAGTAGTGCATGAATGTTCGTGTGCCTTTCCCTGGACCCCCGCCGCCTCAGCATGTCCCCTGGAAGAACACTGTGTCCCGAGTCCTCTTCTAGGCCCCCTGAGCACCGTGCCGCTAGCAAAGCCCTCCGGCTCATCTCTTTGCATGCCGAGTGAGAGGCAACACACTCTTTTCTTTGCTGGATAGCTAGATAGCCAAGACATTCAAAAGTGCTCCCTGAACAGAGGTGTAGAAGGTCTTAGGTGTAATGCCTAATGTATCTCTCAGTGCTGCCGCTGAGGAGCAAGGAGAAAGCCGGTGCGTAGCGTTCTTTCTGGGTGTACTTAGCTACCGGCTCTTTCTGGCGAGCAGTAACTCGACTTTAGATGCAGTCTGGAAAAGGGACGGTTTCCCCCTGCACACTGCTAGGCTTTTGGCAGCGGCAGGGACACCTAACTCACTCGACCTAGCCCCTCTAATATTTCGTGCCATTCGCACAGTGCGCCACACCCCGGCTACAGAGTTATTCAGAGCAGGTGCCGCAGTCCTCCTTGGGTCCCTTTCGGTTCGGGAGAACCTATACGTACGTGGGCTGTGTTCAACTTTGAGATTGGGACCTTCAGAGCACTCTAGTACCTCCCAACTGGAAAGAAGGATGGTTCAACGTGAAAGCTGCCTGGAATACAGTGCTCTGTCAGCCCACGCTTGCATGCTGGCATGTCTTTGGAAGGAAAGTGGGCTTTTCTTGAGAGACATAGCGTGTTTCCACTTCCACTCCAGAGGCATCCCAGGCTCGCCTGCACATGAAAGGAAAACTACGCTGAGCGCCAAGCTGAAGGCCAGGTCCGGGCATTGCATCCACAGCGCCGGGCCGGCAGGCAGCATTTCCCAGCAAGCCTCACTCAAAGCAGTGGCTACACGCTAGTGTGCTTTTCAGGACTCCTGGGACTCCCGCGTCCTCACCACGTCTCATGGAAACACAGTGTGTACCGGATGCCACTTCTTAGGCGACCTCCCAACATACCAGGGACCTAGGCCCTTCGGATCATCCCTTGGAATGAAGAGTGAAAGGCAAAACCCCGCTCTCTTGGTCGCACAGTTGGATTGCCAGTCTTTCAAAAGTCCTCCCGAGCACAGGTCTAGCAGGTCTTAGGTGTACTGCAAGTGGTCCCCGCTGCTGAACCAGAACTGCAATGAAAAAAACCCTCTGCTTGCTGTTCATCCTGGGAACGCCAACCTGCCCTCGCTCGCCAAGCAGACAGTCGACTTTAGACGCAGCCTGACACACGGACTTGTTGCCCCTGCAACACTGCCTAAGCTTCTGTAAGAGAAAAGGACGCTTTGGCCTAAGCCAAGGAATTATGTCGGTCACGCCACTCAGCCCAAGCAGAACTCCCTTCGTGCCAGAGTTTTATCAGGGACGGTCCAGGGTGCGGCGTGAGTCTCTTTTCGTTGCTCAGAAACTACCCGTACATGGGCTGTGTGCCAAGTCTGGCATAGGGACCTAAGGAGGAAAGCGTTATTTTCCCAACGGGAAAGCAGGCCACCTGCGGCCTCAAATTTCAGTGAAAACCAATGCTGTTGCCCGTCATCTCTTCACAGTGGCAATGCCGGCTGAGGGAAAGGCAGCTTTCCTCGATTAACACAGTGTTTCCTATTCGTGGCAGGAGGCCTCCAGCAGCCCTCTTCACATAACGGGGAAACCAGACCTGTCCCCCAGGCTCAACGTAATGTCCGGGTTTCCATCCACGGGTGGCCGTGTACAGACGATTTCCATGACCCCGGTAGGGAAAGTAGGGCATTAAGGCCAGTGTGCCCTTCCTAGGACTCCCGCCGCCTCACCGCGTCCCTTGGAAGAACGCTGTGTGCTCAGTGACTCTTCTTGGCCGACTGAGCACCGTGCCGCTACCTGGGTACTCCGGATCGTCTCTTTGAGTGCGCTGTGAAAGGCAAGGCAGTGTTTTCTTCGTTGGATCGATAGACTGACAAATCTTCCAAATGTGCCCCGACCAGAGTTCTGGAAAGTCCTCGGTGTAATGCCAGTGGCTCTCAGGGCTGACCCTGAGCTGCAGTGAAACAACTCTGTGCTTCGTGTTCCTTCTCCCTTTACACACCTGCCGTCTCTCTCTCTGCCAAGCAGAAACACGACTTTTAGATGCAGCCTGGAAAAGCAACACTCTCCTCCTGAGCCCTGCTAGTCTTTTGGCAGGTTCAAGGCCACCTAGACCTCCCTAGCGCCTTAAATCGCTTAGGTCATTCGCACAGTGCAAATCTCCCTGCCTAAATAAAACATTATTCTGAGAAGGTAGCACAGTGCTTCTGGTGCCTCTTTTGGTTCTTCAGAAACGACACGTACGTGGGCTGGGTTCAACTTTGATTCTGGGACCTTATGAGAAACGGAGGAATTCCCTAGTTGAACGAGGAATCCTCGTAGCCTCCAAGGTGCCTACATACGGCGTTCTGCGAGTCCTTCCTTGCGTGCTGGAATGGGTCTCAAAGGAAAGGGTGCTGCTTTACAGGAAAGACAAAAGGTGTTTCCACTTCCTTGCCTGAGGCATGCCAGAGGCCCCTTTACATAAAGGGCGCTCTACACTGATCACGCAGATCAAAGCAAAGTCCAGGACGGCATCCACAATGCTGGCAGGCATGCAGCATTTGCCCAGAAGCCTTAGTCATGGCAGTGGCTTAAGGCTCGTGT
>NW_028124343.1:0-51356 GCF_965194825.1 Balaenoptera physalus | reverse complement strand
GGCTCAGCCTGCCCCCCGGAACCAGAACAGGGCCTGAAGCCATCCTGCGCTTTTGCGGCCGGCTCCCAAAAAAGCGACTTGTAAAATGGAGCTTCAGGGCACTGCAATTCACAAACCTGCAGAGTTATAAATGATAACTCTCGTCCACAAATATATTGAGGGAAGGCAAAGAAGAGGATTTGAAATCAAGGCAGAATTGCAGGAAACAGATTTCAGGAGGTAGATTCGAATCGCCTTTAAAGCACATGAAAAGCGGCAAAACGTTGACAATGATGCCCTTGGCCAAAAAGGGCGTATGCGTTTTTTCCTGAATATATTCAGGAAAAAACGCATACGCCCTTTTTGGCCAACCAAGCAACCTGGAAAGGCAAATCAGCGCTACAAAGAAGTCTCGCTTCCCATCGGTCAAAAGGGCCATGCTGAAAAAAGTGTCAAAACCAGAAATGCAGGACAGGCCATGGAGAAATGGGAGCCTTGCTACACTGATGGGCGGGATGTAAATTGCCAACAGCCACTCTGGAGAAGTGTACGGTGTGTCCTGAAACATCTAAAAAACACAGCTTAGAGAGCATAGGGCACTTCCACGCATGGGGGGATAAAGTGGGAAAATTGAAAATCAGCAAGACACAAGCACCCCAAAGTTTAGGGCTGCTCTGTTGACAAGGACCTCCACTTCCTTCCACCTTAAATATCCCAGGAAAGCGAAAAATGGATAAAAAAGTTGTGGTCCTTATGTACAATGGAATATCACTCAGCCATGAAATCAATGTCATAAGGCTAGTAGCAGCATGATGAGTGGATTTAGGTAAGACGATTCTAAGTGAAATAAGTCACACAGAAAAGGACACTTCTCATAAGGTGTCACTTATAGAGGGAATGTAAAAACCGTTACACTTGAACTGAATTACAAAACAGAACAGAGTCACACATGCAGAAAACACACTATGGCTGCTTAACGGGAAAGGTGAGGTGGGGTGATACATAAAACAAGAGTTTCAAATTAGCTCAGATACCGTTCCATAAACCCAATACGTAATAGACAAGACCTACTCCTTGCTCAGAGAACTGGACTCAACACTCCCGATTCACCGCACAAGAATATATCTGACTAGTAATAATCTTAAAACCTATGTATTGATATCTCTCTGTTAGTGTGTCAAGTGGGTGTAAAGCGGCATAAACACAGCCGTGAAAAGCAGCTAAACCCCATTATAAAAATAAATTACTTTTAAAAACCCATGAAACAAAGACAGGGAAAGAGAGAGAAATTCTTACACAATTCGTTCAGGAGCTGTGATGCAACCTGGATTGACCATATCTAGACCCACAGCTGGATGAGACATAAGGGTGGACACTCTTGGGGCTGAGAGGTTTGGTGAGGTTGGGTGAGCAAACGCAGACCCTTTAAAGTAATACTGCGTGCTACCCATCGCATGGGTCCCAAATCTCCAGGTTCAAGGGCATCTTCCTACATCGAAAACATGCATGAGAAACCCAGAAGATGGTACACCGTGTGATGGGGAAAGGTTTCTAAAACGCACCTCATTTCTCATCTCCTTGTGCTCGGGTTCGCCATTCCAGCCACTTTACTAGCAATCTCCCTACTTGGAGCATCAGCACCTTTAACCTCCTGTTCCGTACAGGTTGCAATTTGTCCTGAGGATGAACGGGAAGACGGGGAACCAATGAGAGACTAGCTCTTGGTGTTGGGACAGGCACAGGTCACTCTATTTTCCCATCAGGAAGAAGAATTAACCACAGGCTCAGCCTGCCCCCCTGAACCAGAACAGGGACTGAAGCCATCCGGCGCTTTTGCGGCCGGCTCCCAAAAAACCGACTTGTAAAATGGAGCTTCTGGGCACTGCAATTCACAAACCTGCAGAGTTATAAATGATAACTCTCGTCCACAAATATATTGAGGGAAGGCAAAGAAGAGGATTTGAAATCAAGGCAGAATTGCAGGAAACAGATTTCAGGAGGTAGATTTGAATCGCCTTTAAAGCACATGAAAAGCGGCAAAACGTTGACAATGATGCCCTTGGCCAAAAAGGGCGTATGCGTTTTTTCCTGAATATATTCAGGAAAAAACGCATACGCCCTTTTTGGCCAACCAAGCAACCTGGAAAGGCAAATCAGCGCTACAAAGAAGTCTCGCTTCCCATCGGTCAAAAGGGCCATGCTGAAAAAAGTGTCAAAACCAGAAATGCAGGACAGGCCATGGAGAAATGGGAGCCTTGCTACACTGATGGGCGGGATGTAAATTGCCAACAGCCACTCTGGAGAAGTGTACGGTGTGTCCTGAAACATCTAAAAAACACAGCTTAGAGAGCATAGGGCACTTCCACGCATGGGGGGATAAAGTGGGAAAATTGAAAATCAGCAAGACACAAGCACCCCAAAGTTTAGGGCTGCTCTGTTGACAAGGACCTCCACTTCCTTCCACCTTAAATATCCCAGGAAAGCGAAAAATGGATAAAAAAGTTGTGGTCCTTATGTACAATGGAATATCACTCAGCCATGAAATCAATGTCATAAGGCTAGTAGCAGCATGATGAGTGGATTTAGGTAAGACGATTCTAAGTGAAATAAGTCACACAGAAAAGGACACTTCTCATAAGGTGTCACTTATAGAGGGAATGTAAAAACCGTTACACTTGAACTGAATTACAAAACAGAACAGAGTCACACATGCAGAAAACACACTATGGCTGCTTAACGGGAAAGGTGAGGTGGGGTGATACATAAAACAAGAGTTTCAAATTAGCTCAGATACCGTTCCATAAACCCAATACGTAATAGACAAGACCTACTCCTTGCTCAGAGAACTGGACTCAACACGCCCGATTCACCGCACAAGAATATATCTGACTAGTAATAATCTTAAAACCTATGTATTGATATCTCTCTGTTAGTGTGTCAAGTGGGTGTAAAGCGGCATAAACACAGCCGTGAAAAGCAGCTAAACCCCATTATAAAAATAAATTACTTTTAAAAACCCATGAAACAAAGACAGGGAAAGAGAGAGAAATTCTTACACAATTCGTTCAGGGGCTGTGATGCAACCTGGATTGACCATATCTAGACCCACAGCTGGATGAGACATAAGGGTGGACACTCTTGGGGCTGAGAGGTTTGGTGAGGTTGGGTGAGCAAACGCAGACCCTTTAAAGTAATACTGCGTGCTACCCATCACATGGGTCCCAAATCTCCAGGTTCAAGGGCATCTTCCTACATCGAAAACATGCATGAGAAACCCAGAAGATGGTACACCGTGTGATGGGGAAAGGTTTCTAAAACGCACCTCATTTCTCATCTCCTTGTGCTCGGGTTCGCCATTCCAGCCACTTTACTAGCAATCTCCCTACTTGGAGCATCAGCACCTTTAACCTCCTGTTCCGTACAGGTTGCAATTTGTCCTGAGGATGAACGGGAAGACGGGGAACCAATGAGAGACTAGCTCTTGGTGTTGGGACAGGCACAGGCCACTCTATTTTCCCATCAGGAAGAAGAATTAACCACAGGCTCAGCCTGCCCCCCTGAACCAGAACAGGGCCTGAAGCCATCCGGCGCTTTTGCGGCCAGCTCCCAAAAAACCGACTTGTAAAATGGAGCTTCAGGGCACTGCAATTCACAAACCTGCAGAGTTATAAATCATAACTCTCGTCCACAAATATATTGAGGGAAGGCAAAGAAGAGGATTTGAAATCAAGGCAGAATTGCAGGAAACAGATTTCAGGAGGTAGATTCGAATCGCCTTTAAAGCACATGAAAAGCGGCAAAACGTTGACAATGATGCCCTTGGCCAAAAAGGGCGTATGCGTTTTTTCCTGAATATATTCAGGAAAAAACGCATACGCCCTTTTTGGCCAACCAAGCAACCTGGAAAGGCAAATCAGCGCTACAAAGAAGTCTCGCTTCCCATCGGTCAAAAGGGCCATGCTGAAAAAACTGTCAAAACCAGAAATGCAGGACAGGCCATGGAGAAATGGGAGCCTTGCTACACTGATGGGCGGGATGTAAATTGCCAACAGCCACTCTGGAGAAGTGTACGGTGTGTCCTGAAACATCTAAAAAACACAGCTTAGAGAGCATAGGGTACTTCCACGCATGGGGCGATAAAGTGGGAAAATTGAAAATCAGCAAGACACAAGCACCCCAAAGTTTAGGGCTGCTCTGTTGACAAGGACCTCCTCTTCCTTCCACCTTAAATATCCCAGGAAAGCGAAAAATGGATAAAAAAGTTGTGGTCCTTATGTACAATGGAATATCACTCATCCATGAAATCAATGTCATAAGGCTAGTAGCAGCATGATGAGTGGATTTAGGTAAGACGATTCTAAGTGAAATAAGTCACACAGAAAAGGACACTTCTCATAAGGTGTCACTTATAGAGGGAATGTAAAAACCGTTACACTTGAACTGAATTACAAAACAGAACAGAGTCACACATGCAGAAAACACACTATGGCTGCTTAACGGGAAAGGTGAGGCGGGGTGATACATAAAACAAGAGTTTCAAATTAGCTCAGATACCGTTCCATAAACCCAATATGTAATAGACAAGACCTACTCCTTGCTCAGAGAACTGGACTCAACACTCCCGATTCACCGCACAAGAATATATCTGACCAGTAATAATCTTAAAACCTATGTATTGATATCTCTCTGTTAGTGTGTCAAGTGGGTGTAAAGCGGCCTAAACACAGCCGTGAAAAGCAGCTAAACCCCATTATAAAAATAAATTACTTTTAAAAACCCATGAAACAAAGACAGGGAAAGAGAGAGAAATTCTTACACAATTCGTTCAGGGGCTGTGATGCAACCTGGATTGACCATATCTAGACCCACAGCTGGATGAGACATAAGGGTGGACACTCTTGGGGCTGAGAGGTTTGGTGAGGTTGGGTGAGCAAACGCAGACCCTTTAAAGTAATACTGCGTGCTACCCATCGCATGGGTCCCAAATCTCCAGGTTCAAGGGCATCTTCCTACATCGAAAACATGCATGAGAAACCCAGAAGATGGTACACCGTGTGATGGGGAAAGGTTTCTAAAACGCACCTCATTTCTCATCTCCTTGTGCTCGGGTTCGCCATTCCAGCCACTTTACTAGCAATCTCCCTACTTGGAGCATCAGCACCTTTAACCTCCTGTTCCGTACAGGTTGCAATTTGTCCTGAGGATGAACGGGAAGACGGGGAACCAATGAGAGACTAGCTCTTGGTGTTGGGACAGGCACAGGCCACTCTATTTTCCCATCAGGAAGAAGAATTAACCACAGGCTCAGCCTGCCCCCCTGAACCAGAACAGGGCCTGAAGCCATCCTGCGCTTTTGCGGCCAGCTCCCAAAAAACCGACTTGTAAAATGGAGCTTCAGGGCACTGCAATTCACAAACCTGCAGAGTTATAAATCATAACTCTCGTCCACAAATATATTGAGGGAAGGCAAAGAAGAGGATTTGAAATCAAGGCAGAATTGCAGGAAACAGATTTCAGGAGGTAGATTCGAATCGCCTTTAAAGCACATGAAAAGCGGCAAAACGTTGACAATGATGCCCTTGGCCAAAAAGGGCGTATGCGTTTTTTCCTGAATATATTCAGGAAAAAACGCATACGCCCTTTTTGGCCAACCAAGCAACCTGGAAAGGCAAATCAGCGCTACAAAGAAGTCTCGCTTCCCATCGGTCAAAAGGGCCATGCTGAAAAAAACTGTCAAAACCAGAAATGCAGGACAGGCCATGGAGAAATGGGAGCCTTGCTACACTGATGGGCGGGATGTAAATTGCCAACAGCCACTCTGGAGAAGTGTACGGTGTGTCCTGAAACATCTAAAAAACACAGCTTAGAGAGCATAGGGCACTTCCACGCATGGGGGGATAAAGTGGGAACATTGAAAATCAGCAAGACACAAGCACCCCAAAGTTTAGGGCTGCTCTGTTGACAAGGACCTCCACTTCCTTCCACCTTAAATATCCCAGGAAAGCGAAAAATGGATAAAAAAGTTGTGGTCCTTATGTACAATGGAATATCACTCAGCCATGAAATCAATGTCATAAGGCTAGTAGCAGCATGATGAGTGGATTTAGGTAAGACGATTCTAAGTGAAATAAGTCACACAGAAAAGGACACTTCTCATAAGGTGTCACTTATAGAGGGAATGTAAAAACCGTTACACTTGAACTGACTTACAATACAGAACAGAGTCACACATGCAGAAAACACACTATGGCTGCTTAACGGGAAAGGTGAGGTGGGGTGATACATAAAACAAGAGTTTCAAATTAGCTCAGATACCGTTCCATAAACCCAATATGGAATAGACAAGACCTACTCCTTGCTCAGAGAACTGGACTCAACACGCCCGATTCACCGCACAAGAATATATCTGACTAGTAATAATCTTAAAACCTATGTATTGATATCTCTCTGTTAGTGTGTCAAGTGGGTGTAAAGCGGCATAAACACAGGCGTGAAAAGCAGCTAAACCCCATTATAAAAATAAATTACTTTTAAAAACCCATGAAACAAAGACAGGGAAAGAGAGAGATATTCTTACACAATTCGTTCAGGAGCTGTGATGCAACCTGGATTGACCATATCTAGACCCACAGCTGGATGAGACATAAGGGTGGACACTCTTGGGGCTGAGAGGTTTGGTGAGGTTGGGTGAGCAAACGCAGACCCTTTAAAGTAATACTGCGTGCTACCCATCGCATGGGTCCCAAATCTCCAGGTTCAAGGGCATCTTCCTACATCGAAAACATGCATGAGAAACCCAGAAGATGGTACACCGTGTGATGGGGAAAGGTTTCTAAAACGCACCTCATTTCTCATCTCCTTGTGCTCGGGTTCGCCATTCCAGCCACTTTACTAGCAATCTCCCTACTTGGAGCATCAGCACCTTTAACCTCCTGTTCCGTACAGGTTGCAATTTGTCCTGAGGATGAACGGGAAGACGGGGAACCAATGAGAGACTAGCTCTTGGTGTTGGGACAGGCACAGGTCACTCTATTTTCCCATCAGGAAGAAGAATTAACCACAGGCTCAGCCTGCCCCCCAGAACCAGAACAGGGCCTGAAGCCATCCGGCGCTTTTGCGGCCAGCTCCCAAAAAAGCGACTTGTAAAATGGAGCTTCAGGGCACTGCAATTCACAAACCTGCAGAGTTATAAATGATAACTCTCGTCCACAAATATATTGAGGGAAGGCAAAGAAGAGGATTTGAAATCAAGGCAGAATTGCAGGAAACAGATTTCAGGAGGTAGATTCAAATCGCCTTTAAAGCACATGAAAAGCGGCAAAACGTTGACAATGATGCCCTTGGCCAAAAAGGGCGTATGCGTTTTTTCCTGAATATATTCAGGAAAAAACGCATACGCCCTTTTTGGCCAACCAAGCAACCTGGAAAGGCAAATCAGCGCTACAAAGAAGTCTCGCTTCCCATCGGTCAAAAGGGCCATGCTGAAAAAAGTGTCAAAACCAGAAATGCAGGACAGGCCATGGAGAAATGGGAGCCTTGCTACACTGATGGGCGGGATGTAAATTGCCAACAGCCACTCTGGAGAAGTGTACGGTGTGTCCTGAAACATCTAAAAAACACAGCTTAGAGAGCATAGGGCACTTCCACGCATGGGGGGATAAAGTGGGAAAATTGAAAATCAGCAAGACACAAGCACCCCAAAGTTTAGGGCTGCTCTGTTGACAAGGACCTCCACTTCCTTCCACCTTAAATATCCCAGGAAAGCGAAAAATGGATAAAAAAGTTGTGGTCCTTATGTACAATGGAATATCACTCAGCCATGAAATCAATGTCATAAGGCTAGTAGCAGCATGATGAGTGGATTTAGGTAAGACGATTCTAAGTGAAATAAGTCACACAGAAAAGGACACTTCTCATAAGGTGTCACTTATAGAGGGAATGTAAAAACCGTTACACTTGAACTGAATTACAAAACAGAACAGAGTCACACATGCAGAAAACACACTATGGCTGCTTAACGGGAAAGGTGAGGTGGGGTGATACATAAAACAAGAGTTTCAAATTAGCTCAGATACCGTTCCATAAACCCAATACGTAATAGACAAGACCTACTCCTTGCTCAGAGAACTGGACTCAACACTCCCGATTCACCGCACAAGAATATATCTGACTAGTAATAATCTTAAAACCTATGTATTGATATCTCTCTGTTAGTGTGTCAAGTGGGTGTAAAGCGGCATAAACACAGCCGTGAAAAGCAGCTAAACCCCATTATAAAAATAAATTACTTTTAAAAACCCATGAAACAAAGACAGGGAAAGAGAGAGAAATTCTTACACAATTCGTTCAGGAGCTGTGATGCAACCTGGATTGACCATATCTAGACCCACAGCTGGATGAGACATAAGGGTGGACACTCTTGGGGCTGAGAGGTTTGGTGAGGTTGGGTGAGCAAACGCAGACCCTTTAAAGTAATACTGCGTGCTACCCATCGCATGGGTCCCAAATCTCCAGGTTCAAGGGCATCTTCCTACATCGAAAACATGCATGAGAAACCCAGAAGATGGTACACCGTGTGATGGGGAAAGGTTTCTAAAACGCACCTAATTTCTCATCTCCTTGTGCTCGGGTTCGCCATTCCAGCCACTTTACTAGCAATCTCCCTACTTGGAGCATCAGCACCTTTAACCTCCTGTTCCGTACAGGTTGCAATTTGTCCTGAGGATGAACGGGAAGACGGGGAACCAATGAGAGACTAGCTCTTGGTGTTGGGACAGGCACAGGTCACTCTATTTTCCCATCAGGAAGAAGAATTAACCACAGGCTCAGCCTGCCCCGCGGAACCAGAACAGGGCCTGAAGCCATCCTGCGCTTTTGCGGCCGGCTCTCAAAAAAGCGACTTGTAAAATGGAGCTTCTGGGCACTGCAATTCACAAACCTGCAGAGTTATAAATGATAACTCTCGTCCACAAATATATTGAGGGAAGGCAAAGAAGAGGATTTGAAATCAAGGCAGAATTGCAGGAAACAGATTTCAGGAGGTAGATTTGAATCGCCTTTAAAGCACATGAAAAGCGGCAAAACGTTGACAATGATGCCCTTGGCCAAAAAGGGCGTATGCGTTTTTTCCTGAATATATTCAGGAAAAAACGCATACGCCCTTTTTGGCCAACCAAGCAACCTGGAAAGGCAAATCAGCGCTACAAAGAAGTCTCGCTTCCCATCGGTCAAAAGGGCCATGCTGAAAAAAGTGTCAAAACCAGAAATGCAGGACAGGCCATGGAGAAATGGGAGCCTTGCTACACTGATGGGCGGGATGTAAATTGCCAACAGCCACTCTGGAGAAGTGTACGGTGTGTCCTGAAACATCTAAAAAACACAGCTTAGAGAGCATAGGGCACTTCCACGCATGGGGGGATAAAGTGGGAAAATTGAAAATCAGCAAGACACAAGCACCCCAAAGTTTAGGGCTGCTCTGTTGACAAGGACCTCCACTTCCTTCCACCTTAAATATCCCAGGAAAGCGAAAAATGGATAAAAAAGTTGTGGTCCTTATGTACAATGGAATATCACTCAGCCATGAAATCAATGTCATAAGGCTAGTAGCAGCATGATGAGTGGATTTAGGTAAGACGATTCTAAGTGAAATAAGTCACACAGAAAAGGACACTTCTCATAAGGTGTCACTTATAGAGGGAATGTAAAAACCGTTACACTTGAACTGAATTACAAAACAGAACAGAGTCACACATGCAGAAAACACACTATGGCTGCTTAACGGGAAAGGTGAGGTGGGGTGATACATAAAACAAGAGTTTCAAATTAGCTCAGATACCGTTCCATAAACCCAATACGTAATAGACAAGACCTACTCCTTGCTCAGAGAACTGGACTCAACACGCCCGATTCACCGCACAAGAATATATCTGACTAGTAATAATCTTAAAACCTATGTATTGATATCTCTCTGTTAGTGTGTCAAGTGGGTGTAAAGCGGCATAAACACAGCCGTGAAAAGCAGCTAAACCCCATTATAAAAATAAATTACTTTTAAAAACCCATGAAACAAAGACAGGGAAAGAGAGAGAAATTCTTACACAATTCGTTCAGGGGCTGTGATGCAACCTGGATTGACCATATCTAGACCCACAGCTGGATGAGACATAAGGGTGGACACTCTTGGGGCTGAGAGGTTTGGTGAGGTTGGGTGAGCAAACGCAGACCCTTTAAAGTAATACTGCGTGCTACCCATCACATGGGTCCCAAATCTCCAGGTTCAAGGGCATCTTCCTACATCGAAAACATGCATGAGAAACCCAGAAGATGGTACACCGTGTGATGGGGAAAGGTTTCTAAAACGCACCTCATTTCTCATCTCCTTGTGCTCGGGTTCGCCATTCCAGCCACTTTACTAGCAATCTCCCTACTTGGAGCATCAGCACCTTTAACCTCCTGTTCCGTACAGGTTGCAATTTGTCCTGAGGATGAACGGGAAGACGGGGAACCAATGAGAGACTAGCTCTTGGTGTTGGGACAGGCACAGGTCACTCTATTTTCCCATCAGGAAGAAGAATTAACCACAGGCTCAGCCTGCCCCCCTGAACCAGAACAGGGCCTGAAGCCATCCGGCGCTTTTGCGGCCAGCTCCCAAAAAACCGACTTGTAAAATGGAGCTTCAGGGCACTGCAATTCACAAACCTGCAGAGTTATAAATGATAACTCTCGTCCACAAATATATTGAGGGAAGGCAAAGAAGAGGATTTGAAATCAAGGCAGAATTGCAGGAAACAGATTTCAGGAGGTAGATTCGAATCGCCTTTAAAGCACATGAATAGCGGCAAAACGTTGACAATGATGCCCTTGGCCAAAAAGGGCGTATGCGTTTTTTCCTGAATATATTCAGGAAAAAACGCATACGCCCTTTTTGGCCAACCAAGCAACCTGGAAAGGCAAATCAGCGCTACAAAGAAGTCTCGCTTCCCATCGGTCAAAAGGGCCATGCTGAAAAAAGTGTCAAAACCAGAAATGCAGGACAGGCCATGGAGAAATGGGAGCCTTGCTACACTGATGGGCGGGATGTAAATTGCCAACAGCCACTCTGGAGAAGTGTACGGTGTGTCCTGAAACATCTAAAAAACACAGCTTAGAGAGCATAGGGCACTTCCACGCATGGGGGGATAAAGTGGGAAAATTGAAAATCAGCAAGACACAAGCACCCCAAAGTTTAGGGCTGCTCTGTTGACAAGGACCTCCACTTCCTTCCACCTTAAATATCCCAGGAAAGCGAAAAATGGATAAAAAAGTTGTGGTCCTTATGTACAATGGAATATCACTCAGCCATGAAATCAATGTCATAAGGCTAGTAGCAGCATGATGAGTGGATTTAGGTAAGACGATTCTAAGTGAAATAAGTCACACAGAAAAGGACACTTCTCATAAGGTGTCACTTATAGAGGGAATGTAAAAACCGTTACACTTGAACTGAATTACAAAACAGAACAGAGTCACACATGCAGAAAACACACTATGGCTGCTTAACGGGAAAGGTGAGGTGGGGTGATACATAAAACAAGAGTTTCAAATTAGCTCAGATACCGTTCCATAAACCCAATACGTAATAGACAAGACCTACTCCTTGCTCAGAGAACTGGACTCAACACGCCCGATTCACCGCACAAGAATATATCTGACTAGTAATAATCTTAAAACCTATGTATTGATATCTCTCTGTTAGTGTGTCAAGTGGGTGTAAAGCGGCATAAACACAGCCGTGAAAAGCAGCTAAACCCCATTATAAAAATAAATTACTTTTAAAAACCCATGAAACAAAGACAGGGAAAGAGAGAGAAATTCTTACACAATTCGTTCAGGGGCTGTGATGCAACCTGGATTGACCATATCTAGACCCACAGCTGGATGAGACATAAGGGTGGACACTCTTGGGGCTGAGAGGTTTGGTGAGGTTGGGTGAGCAAACGCAGACCCTTTAAAGTAATACTGCGTGCTACCCATCACATGGGTCCCAAATCTCCAGGTTCAAGGGCATCTTCCTACATCGAAAACATGCATGAGAAACCCAGAAGATGGTACACCGTGTGATGGGGAAAGGTTTCTAAAACGCACCTCATTTCTCATCTCCTTGTGCTCGGGTTCGCCATTCCAGCCACTTTACTAGCAATCTCCCTACTTGGAGCATCAGCACCTTTAACCTCCTGTTCCGTACAGGTTGCAATTTGTCCTGAGGATGAACGGGAAGACGGGGAACCAATGAGAGACTAGCTCTTGGTGTTGGGACAGGCACAGGTCACTCTATTTTCCCATCAGGAAGAAGAATTAACCACAGGCTCAGCCTGCCCCCCTGAACCAGAACAGGGCCTGAAGCCATCCGGCGCTTTTGCGGCCAGCTCCCAAAAAACCGACTTGTAAAATGGAGCTTCAGGGCACTGCAATTCACAAACCTGCAGAGTTATAAATCATAACTCTCGTCCACAAATATATTGAGGGAAGGCAAAGAAGAGGATTTGAAATCAAGGCAGAATTGCAGGAAACAGATTTCAGGAGGTAGATTCGAATCGCCTTTAAAGCACATGAAAAGCGGCAAAACGTTGACAATGATGCCCTTGGCCAAAAAGGGCGTATGCGTTTTTTCCTGAATATATTCAGGAAAAAACGCATACGCCCTTTTTGGCCAACCAAGCAACCTGGAAAGGCAAATCAGCGCTACAAAGAAGTCTCGCTTCCCATCGGTCAAAAGGGCCATGCTGAAAAAACTGTCAAAACCAGAAATGCAGGACAGGCCATGGAGAAATGGGAGCCTTGCTACACTGATGGGCGGGATGTAAATTGCCAACAGCCACTCTGGAGAAGTGTACGGTGTGTCCTGAAACATCTAAAAAACACAGCTTAGAGAGCATAGGGCACTTCCACGCATGGGGGGATAAAGTGGGAAAATTGAAAATCAGCAAGACACAAGCACCCCAAAGTTTAGGGCTGCTCTGTTGACAAGGACCTCCACTTCATTCCACCTTAAATATCCCAGGAAAGCGAAAAATGGATAAAAAAGTTGTGGTCCTTATGTACAATGGAATATCACTCAGCCATGAAATCAATGTCATAAGGCTAGTAGCAGCATGATGAGTGGATTTAGGTAAGACGATTCTAAGTGAAATAAGTCACACAGAAAAGGACACTTCTCATAAGGTGTCACTTATAGAGGGAATGTAAAAACCGTTACACTTGAACTGACTTACAATACAGAACAGAGTCACACATGCAGAAAACACACTATGGCTGCTTAACGGGAAAGGTGAGGTGGGGTGATACATAAAACAAGAGTTTCAAATTAGCTCAGATACCGTTCCATAAACCCAATATGTAATAGACAAGACCTACTCCTTGCTCAGAGAACTGGACTCAACACGCCCGATTCACCGCACAAGAATATATCTGACCAGTAATAATCTTAAAACCTATGTATTGATATCTCTCTGTTAGTGTGTCAAGTGGGTGTAAAGCGGCCTAAACACAGCCGTGAAAAGCAGCTAAACCCCATTATAAAAATAAATTACTTTTAAAAACCCATGAAACAAAGACAGGGAAAGAGAGAGAAATTCTTACACAATTCGTTCAGGGGCTGTGATGCAACCTGGATTGACCATATCTAGACCCACAGCTGGATGAGACATAAGGGTGGACACTCTTGGGGCTGAGAGGTTTGGTGAGGTTGGGTGAGCAAACGCAGACCCTTTAAAGTAATACTGCGTGCTACCCATCGCATGGGTCCCAAATCTCCAGGTTCAAGGGCATCTTCCTACATCGAAAACATGCATGAGAAACCCAGAAGATGGTACACCGTGTGATGGGGAAAGGTTTCTAAAACGCACCTCATTTCTCATCTCCTTGTGCTCGGGTTCGCCATTCCAGCCACTTTACTAGCAATCTCCCTACTTGGAGCATCAGCACCTTTAACCTCCTGTTCCGTACAGGTTGCAATTTGTCCTGAGGATGAACGGGAAGACGGGGAACCAATGAGAGACTAGCTCTTGGTGTTGGGACAGGCACAGGCCACTCTATTTTCCCATCAGGAAGAAGAATTAACCACAGGCTCAGCCTGCCCCCCTGAACCAGAACAGGGCCTGAAGCCATCCTGCGCTTTTGCGGCCAGCTCCCAAAAAACCGACTTGTAAAATGGAGCTTCAGGGCACTGCAATTCACAAACATGCAGAGTTATAAATCATAACTCTCGTCCACAAATATATTGAGGGAAGGCAAAGAAGAGGATTTGAAATCAAGGCAGAATTGCAGGAAACAGATTTCAGGAGGTAGATTCGAATCGCCTTTAAAGCACATGAAAAGCGGCAAAACGTTGACAATGATGCCCTTGGCCAAAAAGGGCGTATGCGTTTTTTCCTGAATATATTCAGGAAAAAACGCATACGCCCTTTTTGGCCAACCAAGCAACCTGGAAAGGCAAATCAGCGCTACAAAGAAGTCTCGCTTCCCATCGGTCAAAAGGGCCATGCTGAAAAAAACTGTCAAAACCAGAAATGCAGGACAGGCCATGGAGAAATGGGAGCCTTGCTACACTGATGGGCGGGATGTAAATTGCCAACAGCCACTCTGGAGAAGTGTACGGTGTGTCCTGAAACATCTAAAAAACACAGCTTAGAGAGCATAGGGCACTTCCACGCATGGGGGGATAAAGTGGGAACATTGAAAATCAGCAAGACACAAGCACCCCAAAGTTTAGGGCTGCTCTGTTGACAAGGACCTCCACTTCATTCCACCTTAAATATCCCAGGAAAGCGAAAAATGGATAAAAAAGTTGTGGTCCTTATGTACAATGGAATATCACTCAGCCATGAAATCAATGTCATAAGGCTAGTAGCAGCATGATGAGTGGATTTAGGTAAGACGATTCTAAGTGAAATAAGTCACACAGAAAAGGACACTTCTCATAAGGTGTCACTTATAGAGGGAATGTAAAAACCGTTACACTTGAACTGACTTACAATACAGAACAGAGTCACACATGCAGAAAACACACTATGGCTGCTTAACGGGAAAGGTGAGGTGGGGGGATACATAAAACAAGAGTTTCAAATTAGCTCAGATACCGTTCCATAAACCCAATATGTAATAGACAAGACCTACTCCTTGCTCAGAGAACTGGACTCAACACGCCCGATTCACCGCACAAGAATATATCTGACTAGTAATAATCTTAAAACCTATGTATTGATATCTCTCTGTTAGTGTGTCAAGTGGGTGTAAAGCGGCATAAACACAGCCGTGAAAAGCAGCTAAACCCCATTATAAAAATAAATTACTTTTAAAAACCCATGAAACAAAGACAGGGAAAGAGAGAGATATTCTTACACAATTCGTTCAGGAGCTGTGATGCAACCTGGATTGACCATATCTAGACCCACAGCTGGATGAGACATAAGGGTGGACACTCTTGGGGCTGAGAGGTTTGGTGAGGTTGGGTGAGCAAACGCAGACCATTTAAAGTAATACTGCGTGCTACCCATCGCATGGGTCCCAAATCTCCAGGTTCAAGGGCATCTTCCTACATCGAAAACATGCATGAGAAACCCAGAAGATGGTACACCGTGTGATGGGGAAAGGTTTCTAAAACGCACCTCATTTCTCATCTCCTTGTGCTCGGGTTCGCCATTCCAGCCACTTTACTAGCAATCTCCCTACTTGGAGCATCAGCACCTTTAACCTCCTGTTCCGTACAGGTTGCAATTTGTCCTGAGGATGAACGGGAAGATGGGGAACCAATGAGAGACTAGCTCTTGGTGTTGGGACAGGCACAGGTCACTCTATTTTCCCATCAGGAAGAAGAATTAACCACAGGCTCAGCCTGCCCCCCGGAACCAGAACAGGGCCTGAAGCCATCCGGCGCTTTTGCGGCCAGCTCCCAAAAAAGCGACTTGTAAAATGGAGCTTCAGGGCACTGCAATTCACAAACCTGCAGAGTTATAAATGATAACTCTCGTCCACAAATATATTGAGGGAAGGCAAAGAAGAGGATTTGAAATCAAGGCAGAATTGCAGGAAACAGATTTCAGGAGGTAGATTCGAATCGCCTTTAAAGCACATGAAAAGCGGCAAAACGTTGACAATGATGCCCTTGGCCAAAAAGGGCGTATGCGTTTTTTCCTGAATATATTCAGGAAAAAACGCATACGCCCTTTTTGGCCAACCAAGCAACCTGGAAAGGCAAATCAGCGCTACAAAGAAGTCTCGCTTCCCATCGGTCAAAAGGGCCATGCTGAAAAAAGTGTCAAAACCAGAAATGCAGGACAGGCCATGGAGAAATGGGAGCCTTGCTACACTGATGGGCGGGATGTAAATTGCCAACAGCCACTCTGGAGAAGTGTACGGTGTGTCCTGAAACATCTAAAAAACACAGCTTAGAGAGCATAGGGCACTTCCACGCATGGGGGGATAAAGTGGGAAAATTGAAAATCAGCAAGACACAAGCACCCCAAAGTTTAGGGCTGCTCTGTTGACAAGGACCTCCACTTCCTTCCACCTTAAATATCCCAGGAAAGCGAAAAATGGATAAAAAAGTTGTGGTCCTTATGTACAATGGAATATCACTCAGCCATGAAATCAATGTCATAAGGCTAGTAGCAGCATGATGAGTGGATTTAGGTAAGACGATTCTAAGTGAAATAAGTCACACAGAAAAGGACACTTCTCATAAGGTGTCACTTATAGAGGGAATGTAAAAACCGTTACACTTGAACTGAATTACAAAACAGAACAGAGTCACGCATGCAGAAAACACACTATGGCTGCTTAACGGGAAAGGTGAGGTGGGGTGATACATAAAACAAGAGTTTCAAATTAGCTCAGATACCGTTCCATAAAACCAATATGTAATAGAAAAGACCTACTACTTGCTCAGAGAACTGGACTCAACACGCCCGATTCACCGCACAAGAATATATCTGACTAGTAATAATCTTAAAACCTATGTATTGATATCTCTCTGTTAGTGTGTCAAGTGGGTGTAAAGCGGCATAAACACAGCCGTGAAAAGCAGCTAAACCCCATTATAAAAATAAATTACTTTTAAAAACCCATGAAACAAAGACAGGGAAAGAGAGAGAAATTCTTACACAATTCGTTCAGGGGCTGTGATGCAACCTGGATTGACCATATCTAGACCCACAGCTGGATGAGACATAAGGGTGGACACTCTTGGGGCTGAGAGGTTTGGTGAGGTTGGGTGAGCAAACGCAGACCCTTTAAAGTAATACTGCGTGCTACCCATCGCATGGTGCCCAAATCTCCAGGTTCAAGGGCATCTTCCTACATCGAAAACATGCATGAGAAACCCAGAAGATGGTACACTGTGTGATGGGGAAAGGTTTCTAAAACGCACCTCGTTTCTCATCTCCTTGTGCTCGGGTTCGCCATTCCAGCCACTTTACTAGCAATCTCCCTACTTGGAGCATCAGCACCTTTAACCTCCTGTTCCGTACAGGTTGCAATTTGTCCTGAGGATGAACGGGAAGACGGGGTACCAATGAGAGACTAGCTCTTGGTGTTGGGACAGGCACAGGTCACTCTATTTTCCCATCAGGAAGAAGAATTAACCACAGGCTCAGCCTGCCCCCCTGAACCAGAACAGGGCCTGAAGCCATCCTGCGCTTTTGCGGCCAGCTCCCAAAAAACCGACTTGTAAAATGGAGCTTCAGGGCACTGCAATTCACAAACCTGCAGAGTTATAAATCATAACTCTCGTCCACAAATATATTGAGGGAAGGCAAAGAAGAGGATTTGAAATCAAGGCAGAATTGCAGGAAACAGATTTCAGGAGGTAGATTCGAATCGCCTTTAAAGCACATGAAAAGCGGCAAAACGTTGACAATGATGCCCTTGGCCAAAAAGGGCGTATGCGTTTTTTCCTGAATATATTCAGGAAAAAACGCATACGCCCTTTTTGGCCAACCAAGCAACCTGGAAAGGCAAATCAGCGCTACAAAGAAGTCTCGCTTCCCATCGGTCAAAAGGGCCATGCTGAAAAAACTGTCAAAACCAGAAATGCAGGACAGGCCATGGAGAAATGGGAGCCTTGCTACACTGATGGGCGGGATGTAAATTGCCAACAGCCACTCTGGAGAAGTGTACGGTGTGTCCTGAAACATCTAAAAAACACAGCTTAGAGAGCATAGGGCACTTCCACGCATGGGGGGATAAAGTGGGAAAATTGAAAATCAGCAAGACACAAGCACCCCAAAGTTTAGGGCTGCTCTGTTGACAAGGACCTCCACTTCCTTCCACCTTAAATATCCCAGGAAAGCGAAAAATGGATAAAAAAGTTGTGGTCCTTATGTACAATGGAATATCACTCAGCCATGAAATCAATGTCATAAGGCTAGTAGCAGCATGATGAGTGGATTTAGGTAAGACGATTCTAAGTGAAATAAGTCACACAGAAAAGGACACTTCTCATAAGGTGTCACTTATAGAGGGAATGTAAAAACCGTTACACTTGAACTGAATTACAAAACAGAACAGAGTCACACATGCAGAAAACACACTATGGCTGCTTAACGGGAAAGGTGAGGTGGGGTGATACATAAAACAAGAGTTTCAAATTAGCTCAGATACCGTTCCATAAACCCAATATGTAATAGACAAGACCTACTCCTTGCTCAGAGAACTGGACTCAACACGCCCGATTCACCGCACAAGAATATATCTGACTAGTAATAATCTTAAAACCTATGTATTGATATCTCTCTGTTAGTGTGTCAAGTGGGTGTAAAGCGGCATAAACACAGCCGTGAAAAGCAGCTAAACCCCATTATAAAAATAAATTACTTTTAAAAACCCATGAAACAAAGACAGGGAAAGAGAGAGAAATTCTTACACAATTCGTTCAGGGGCTGTGATGCAACCTGGATTGACCATATCTAGACCCACAGCTGGATGAGACATAAGGGTGGACACTCTTGGGGCTGAGAGGTTTGGTGAGGTTGGGTGAGCAAACGCAGACCCTTTAAAGTAATACTGCGTGCTACCCATCACATGGGTCCCAAATCTCCAGGTTCAAGGGCATCTTCCTACATCGAAAACATGCATGAGAAACCCAGAAGATGGTACACCGTGTGATGGGGAAAGGTTTCTAAAACGCACCTCATTTCTCATCTCCTTGTGCTCGGGTTCGCCATTCCAGCCACTTTACTAGCAATCTCCCTACTTGGAGCATCAGCACCTTTAACCTCCTGTTCCGTACAGGTTGCAATTTGTCCTGAGGATGAACGGGAAGATGGGGAACCAATGAGAGACTAGCTCTTGGTGTTGGGACAGGCACAGGTCACTCTATTTTCCCATCAGGAAGAAGAATTAACCACAGGCTCAGCCTGCCCCCCAGAACCAGAACAGGGCCTGAAGCCATCCTGCGCTTTTGCGGCCAGCTCCCAAAAAAGCGACTTGTAAAATGGAGCTTCAGGGCACTGCAATTCACAAACCTGCAGAGTTATAAATGATAACTCTCGTCCACAAATATATTGAGGGAAGGCAAAGAAGAGGATTTGAAATCAAGGCAGAATTGCAGGAAACAGATTTCAGGAGGTAGATTCGAATCGCCTTTAAAGCACATGAAAAGCGGCAAAACGTTGACAATGATGCCCTTGGCCAAAAAGGGCGTATGCGTTTTTTCCTGAATATATTCAGGAAAAAACGCATACGCCCTTTTTGGCCAACCAAGCAACCTGGAAAGGCAAATCAGCGCTACAAAGAAGTCTCGCTTCCCATCGGTCAAAAGGGCCATGCTGAAAAAAGTGTCAAAACCAGAAATGCAGGACAGGCCATGGAGAAATGGGAGCCTTGCTACACTGATGGGCGGGATGTAAATTGCCAACAGCCACTCTGGAGAAGTGTACGGTGTGTCCTGAAACATCTAAAAAACACAGCTTAGAGAGCATAGGGCACTTCCACGCATGGGGGGATAAAGTGGGAAAATTGAAAATCAGCAAGACACAAGCACCCCAAAGTTTAGGGCTGCTCTGTTGACAAGGACCTCCACTTCCTTCCACCTTAAATATCCCAGGAAAGCGAAAAATGGATAAAAAAGTTGTGGTCCTTATGTACAATGGAATATCACTCAGCCATGAAATCAATGTCATAAGGCTAGTAGCAGCATGATGAGTGGATTTAGGTAAGACGATTCTAAGTGAAATAAGTCACACAGAAAAGGACACTTCTCATAAGGTGTCACTTATAGAGGGAATGTAAAAACCGTTACACTTGAACTGAATTACAAAACAGAACAGAGTCACGCATGCAGAAAACACACTATGGCTGCTTAACGGGAAAGGTGAGGTGGGGTGATACATAAAACAAGAGTTTCAAATTAGCTCAGATACCGTTCCATAAACCCAATATGTAATAGACAAGACCTACTCCTTGCTCAGAGAACTGGACTCAACACGCCCGATTCACCGCACAAGAATATATCTGACTAGTAATAATCTTAAAACCTATGTATTGATATCTCTCTGTTAGTGTGTCAAGTGGGTGTAAAGCGGCATAAACACAGCCGTGAAAAGCAGCTAAACCCCATTATAAAAATAAATTACTTTTAAAAACCCATGAAACAAAGACAGGGAAAGAGAGAGAAATTCTTACACAATTCGTTCAGGGGCTGTGATGCAACCTGGATTGACCATATCTAGACCCACAGCTGGATGAGACATAAGGGTGGACACTCTTGGGGCTGAGAGGTTTGGTGAGGTTGGGTGAGCAAACGCAGACCCTTTAAAGTAATACTGCGTGCTACCCATCACATGGTTCCCAAATCTCCAGGTTCAAGGGCATCTTCCTACATCGAAAACATGCATGAGAAACCCAGAAGATGGTACACCGTGTGATGGGGAAAGGTTTCTAAAACGCACCTCATTTCTCATCTCCTTGTGCTCGGGTTCGCCATTCCAGCCACTTTACTAGCAATCTCCCTACTTGGAGCATCAGCACCTTTAACCTCCTGTTCCGTACAGGTTGCAATTTGTCCTGAGGATGAACGGGAAGACGGGGTACCAATGAGAGACTAGCTCTTGGTGTTGGGACAGGCACAGGTCACTCTATTTTCCCATCAGGAAGAAGAATTAACCACAGGCTCAGCCTGCCCCCCTGAACCAGAACAGGGCCTGAAGCCATCCTGCGCTTTTGCGGCCAGCTCCCAAAAAACCGACTTGTAAAATGGAGCTTCAGGGCACTGCAATTCACAAACCTGCAGAGTTATAAATCATAACTCTCGTCCACAAATATATTGAGGGAAGGCAAAGAAGAGGATTTGAAATCAAGGCAGAATTGCAGGAAACAGATTTCAGGAGGTAGATTCGAATCGCCTTTAAAGCACATGAAAAGCGGCAAAACGTTGACAATGATGCCCTTGGCCAAAAAGGGCGTATGCGTTTTTTCCTGAATATATTCAGGAAAAAACGCATACGCCCTTTTTGGCCAACCAAGCAACCTGGAAAGGCAAATCAGCGCTACAAAGAAGTCTCGCTTCCCATCGGTCAAAAGGGCCATGCTGAAAAAACTGTCAAAACCAGAAATGCAGGACAGGCCATGGAGAAATGGGAGCCTTGCTACACTGATGGGCGGGATGTAAATTGCCAACAGCCACTCTGGAGAAGTGTACGGTGTGTCCTGAAACATCTAAAAAACACAGCTTAGAGAGCATAGGGCACTTCCACGCATGGGGGGATAAAGTGGGAAAATTGAAAATCAGCAAGACACAAGCACCCCAAAGTTTAGGGCTGCTCTGTTGACAAGGACCTCCACTTCCTTCCACCTTAAATATCCCAGGAAAGCGAAAAATGGATAAAAAAGTTGTGGTCCTTATGTACAATGGAATATCACTCAGCCATGAAATCAATGTCATAAGGCTAGTAGCAGCATGATGAGTGGATTTAGGTAAGACGATTCTAAGTGAAATAAGTCACACAGAAAAGGACACTTCTCATAAGGTGTCACTTATAGAGGGAATGTAAAAACCGTTACACTTGAACTGAATTACAAAACAGAACAGAGTCACACATGCAGAAAACACACTATGGCTGCTTAACGGGAAAGGTGAGGTGGGGTGATACATAAAACAAGAGTTTCAAATTAGCTCAGATACCGTTCCATAAACCCAATATGTAATAGACAAGACCTACTCCTTGCTCAGAGAACTGGACTCAACACGCCCGATTCACCGCACAAGAATATATCTGACTAGTAATAATCTTAAAACCTATGTATTGATATCTCTCTGTTAGTGTGTCAAGTGGGTGTAAAGCGGCATAAACACAGCCGTGAAAAGCAGCTAAACCCCATTATAAAAATAAATTACTTTTAAAAACCCATGAAACAAAGACAGGGAAAGAGAGAGAAATTCTTACACAATTCGTTCAGGGGCTGTGATGCAACCTGGATTGACCATATCTAGACCCACAGCTGGATGAGACATAAGGGTGGACACTCTTGGGGCTGAGAGGTTTGGTGAGGTTGGGTGAGCAAACGCAGACCCTTTAAAGTAATACTGCGTGCTACCCATCACATGGGTCCCAAATCTCCAGGTTCAAGGGCATCTTCCTACATCGAAAACATGCATGAGAAACCCAGAAGATGGTACACCGTGTGATGGGGAAAGGTTTCTAAAACGCACCTCATTTCTCATCTCCTTGTGCTCGGGATCGCCATTCCAGCCACTTTACTAGCAATCTCCCTACTTGGAGCATCAGCACCTTTAACCTCCTGTTCCGTACAGGTTGCAATTTGTCCTGAGGATGAACGGGAAGATGGGGAACCAATGAGAGACTAGCTCTTGGTGTTGGGACAGGCACAGGTCACTCTATTTTCCCATCAGGAAGAAGAATTAACCACAGGCTCAGCCTGCCCCCCAGAACCAGAACAGGGCCTGAAGCCATCCTGCGCTTTTGCGGCCAGCTCCCAAAAAACCGACTTGTAAAATGGAGCTTCAGGGCACTGCAATTCACAAACCTGCAGAGTTATAAATGATAACTCTCGTCCACAAATATATTGAGGGAAGGCAAAGAAGAGGATTTGAAATCAAGGCAGAATTGCAGGAAACAGATTTCAGGAGGTAGATTCGAATCGCCTTTAAAGCACATGAAAAGCGGCAAAACGTTGACAATGATGCCCTTGGCCAAAAAGGGCGTATGCGTTTTTTCCTGAATATATTCAGGAAAAAACGCATACGCCCTTTTTGGCCAACCAAGCAACCTGGAAAGGCAAATCAGCGCTACAAAGAAGTCTCGCTTCCCATCGGTCAAAAGGGCCATGCTGAAAAAACTGTCAAAACCAGAAATGCAGGACAGGCCATGGAGAAATGGGAGCCTTGCTACACTGATGGGCGGGATGTAAATTGCCAACAGCCACTCTGGAGAAGTGTACGGTGTGTCCTGAAACATCTAAAAAACACAGCTTAGAGAGCATAGGGCACTTCCACGCATGGGGGGATAAAGTGGGAAAATTGAAAATCAGCAAGACACAAGCACCCCAAAGTTTAGGGCTGCTCTGTTGACAAGGACCTCCACTTCCTTCCACCTTAAATATCCCAGGAAAGCGAAAAATGGATAAAAAAGTTGTGGTCCTTATGTACAATGGAATATCACTCAGCCATGAAATCAATGTCATAAGGCTAGTAGCAGCATGATGAGTGGATTTAGGTAAGACGATTCTAAGTGAAATAAGTCACACAGAAAAGGACACTTCTCATAAGGTGTCACTTATAGAGGGAATGTAAAAACCGTTACACTTGAACTGAATTACAAAACAGAACAGAGTCACACATGCAGAAAACACACTATGGCTGCTTAACGGGAAAGGTGAGGTGGGGTGATACATAAAACAAGAGTTTCAAATTAGCTCAGATACCGTTCCATAAACCCAATATGTAATAGACAAGACCTACTCCTTGCTCAGAGAACTGGACTCAACACGCCCGATTCACCGCACAAGAATATATCTGACTAGTAATAATCTTAAAACCTATGTATTGATATCTCTCTGTTAGTGTGTCAAGTGGGTGTAAAGCGGCATAAACACAGCCGTGAAAAGCAGCTAAACCCCATTATAAAAATAAATTACTTTTAAAAACCCATGAAACAAAGACAGGGAAAGAGAGAGAAATTCTTACACAATTCGTTCAGGGGCTGTGATGCAACCTGGATTGACCATATCTAGACCCACAGCTGGATGAGACATAAGGGTGGACACTCTTGGGGCTGAGAGGTTTGGTGAGGTTGGGTGAGCAAACGCAGACCCTTTAAAGTAATACTGCGTGCTACCCATCACATGGGTCCCAAATCTCCAGGTTCAAGGGCATCTTCCTACATCGAAAACATGCATGAGAAACCCAGAAGATGGTACACCGTGTGATGGGGAAAGGTTTCTAAAACGCACCTCATTTCTCATCTCCTTGTGCTCGGGATCGCCATTCCAGCCACTTTACTAGCAATCTCCCTACTTGGAGCATCAGCACCTTTAACCTCCTGTTCCGTACAGGTTGCAATTTGTCCTGAGGATGAACGGGAAGATGGGGAACCAATGAGAGACTAGCTCTTGGTGTTGGGACAGGCACAGGTCACTCTATTTTCCCATCAGGAAGAAGAATTAACCACAGGCTCAGCCTGCCCCCCAGAACCAGAACAGGGCCTGAAGCCATCCTGCGCTTTTGCGGCCAGCTCCCAAAAAAGCGACTTGTAAAATGGAGCTTCAGGGCACTGCAATTCACAAACCTGCAGAGTTATAAATGATAACTCTCGTCCACAAATATATTGAGGGAAGGCAAAGAAGAGGATTTGAAATCAAGGCAGAATTGCAGGAAACAGATTTCAGGAGGTAGATTCGAATCGCCTTTAAAGCACATGAAAAGCGGCAAAACGTTGACAATGATGCCCTTGGCCAAAAAGGGCGTATGCGTTTTTTCCTGAATATATTCAGGAAAAAACGCATACGCCCTTTTTGGCCAACCAAGCAACCTGGAAAGGCAAATCAGCGCTACAAAGAAGTCTCGCTTCCCATCGGTCAAAAGGGCCATGCTGAAAAAAGTGTCAAAACCAGAAATGCAGGACAGGCCATGGAGAAATGGGAGCCTTGCTACACTGATGGGCGGGATGTAAATTGCCAACAGCCAATCTGGAGAAGTGTACGGTGTGTCCTGAAACATCTAAAAAACACAGCTTAGAGAGCATAGGGCACTTCCACGCATGGGGGGATAAAGTGGGAAAATTGAAAATCAGCAAGACACAAGCACCCCAAAGTTTAGGGCTGCTCTGTTGACAAGGACCTCCACTTCCTTCCACCTTAAATATCCCAGGAAAGCGAAAAATGGATAAAAAAGTTGTGGTCCTTATGTACAATGGAATATCACTCAGCCATGAAATCAATGTCATAAGGCTAGTAGCAGCATGATGAGTGGATTTAGGTAAGACGATTCTAAGTGAAATAAGTCACACAGAAAAGGACACTTCTCATAAGGTGTCACTTATAGAGGGAATGTAAAAACCGTTACACTTGAACTGAATTACAAAACAGAACAGAGTCACGCATGCAGAAAACACACTATGGCTGCTTAACGGGAAAGGTGAGGTGGGGTGATACATAAAACAGGAGTTTCAAATTAGCTCAGATACCGTTCCATAAACCCAATATGTAATAGACAAGACCTACTCCTTGCTCAGAGAACTGGACTCAACACGCCCGATTCACCGCACAAGAATATATCTGACTAGTAATAATCTTAAAACCTATGTATTGATATCTCTCTGTTAGTGTGTCAAGTGGGTGTAAAGCGGCATAAACACAGCCGTGAAAAGCAGCTAAACCCCATTATAAAAATAAATTACTTTTAAAAACCCATGAAACAAAGACAGGGAAAGAGAGAGAAATTCTTACACAATTCGTTCAGGGGCTGTGATGCAACCTGGATTGACCATATCTAGACCCACAGCTGGATGAGACATAAGGGTGGACACTCTTGGGGCTGAGAGGTTTGGTGAGGTTGGGTGAGCAAACGCAGACCCTTTAAAGTAATACTGCGTGCAACCCATCACATGGTTCCCAAATCTCCAGGTTCAAGGGCATCTTCCTACATCGAAAACATGCATGAGAAACCCAGAAGATGGTACACCGTGTGATGGGGAAAGGTTTCTAAAACGCACCTCATTTCTCATCTCCTTGTGCTCGGGTTCGCCATTCCAGCCACTTTACTAGCAATCTCCCTACTTGGAGCATCAGCACCTTTAACCTCCTGTTCCGTACAGGTTGCAATTTGTCCTGAGGATGAACGGGAAGACGGGGTACCAATGAGAGACTAGCTCTTGGTGTTGGGACAGGCACAGGTCACTCTATTTTCCCATCAGGAAGAAGAATTAACCACAGGCTCAGCCTGCCCCCCTGAACCAGAACAGGGCCTGAAGCCATCCTGCGCTTTTGCGGCCAGCTCCCAAAAAACCGACTTGTAAAATGGAGCTTCAGGGCACTGCAATTCACAAACCTGCAGAGTTATAAATCATAACTCTCGTCCACAAATATATTGAGGGAAGGCAAAGAAGAGGATTTGAAATCAAGGCAGAATTGCAGGAAACAGATTTCAGGAGGTAGATTCGAATCGCCTTTAAAGCACATGAAAAGCGGCAAAACGTTGACAATGATGCCCTTGGCCAAAAAGGGCGTATGCGTTTTTTCCTGAATATATTCAGGAAAAAACGCATACGCCCTTTTTGGCCAACCAAGCAACCTGGAAAGGCAAATCAGCGCTACAAAGAAGTCTCGCTTCCCATCGGTCAAAAGGGCCATGCTGAAAAAACTGTCAAAACCAGAAATGCAGGACAGGCCATGGAGAAATGGGAGCCTTGCTACACTGATGGGCGGGATGTAAATTGCCAACAGCCACTCTGGAGAAGTGTACGGTGTGTCCTGAAACATCTAAAAAACACAGCTTAGAGAGCATAGGGCACTTCCACGCATGGGGGGATAAAGTGGGAAAATTGAAAATCAGCAAGACACAAGCACCCCAAAGTTTAGGGCTGCTCTGTTGACAAGGACCTCCACTTCCTTCCACCTTAAATATCCCAGGAAAGCGAAAAATGGATAAAAAAGTTGTGGTCCTTATGTACAATGGAATATCACTCAGCCATGAAATCAATGTCATAAGGCTAGTAGCAGCATGATGAGTGGATTTAGGTAAGACGATTCTAAGTGAAATAAGTCACACAGAAAAGGACACTTCTCATAAGGTGTCACTTATAGAGGGAATGTAAAAACCGTTACACTTGAACTGAATTACAAAACAGAACAGAGTCACACATGCAGAAAACACACTATGGCTGCTTAACGGGAAAGGTGAGGTGGGGTGATACATAAAACAAGAGTTTCAAATTAGCTCAGATACCGTTCCATAAACCCAATATGTAATAGACAAGACCTACTCCTTGCTCAGAGAACTGGACTCAACACGCCCGATTCACCGCACAAGAATATATCTGACTAGTAATAATCTTAAAACCTATGTATTGATATCTCTCTGTTAGTGTGTCAAGTGGGTGTAAAGCGGCATAAACACAGCCGTGAAAAGCAGCTAAACCCCATTATAAAAATAAATTACTTTTAAAAACCCATGAAACAAAGACAGGGAAAGAGAGAGAAATTCTTACACAATTCGTTCAGGGGCTGTGATGCAACCTGGATTGACCATATCTAGACCCACAGCTGGATGAGACATAAGGGTGGACACTCTTGGGGCTGAGAGGTTTGGTGAGGTTGGGTGAGCAAACGCAGACCCTTTAAAGTAATACTGCGTGCTACCCATCGCATGGGTCCCAAATCTCCAGGTTCAAGGGCATCTTCCTACATCGAAAACATGCATGAGAAACCCAGAAGATGGTACACCGTGTGATGGGGAAAGGTTTCTAAAACGCACCTCATTTCTCATCTCCTTGTGTTCGGGTTCGCCATTCCAGCCACTTTACTAGCAATCTCCCTACTTGGAGCATCAGCACCTTTAACCTCCTGTTCCGTACAGGTTGCAATTTGTCCTGAGGATGAACGGGAAGACGGGGAACCAATGAGAGACTAGCTCTTGGTGTTGGGACAGGCACAGGTCACTCTATTTTCCCATCAGGAAGAAGAATCAACCACAGGCTCAGCCTGCCCCCCTGAACCAGAACAGGGCCTGAAGCCATCCGGCGCTTTTGCGGCCAGCTCCCAAAAAAGCGACTTGTAAAATGGAGCTTCAGGGCACTGCAATTCACAAACCTGCAGAGTTATAAATGATAACTCTCGTCCACAAATATATTGAGGGAAGGCAAAGAAGAGGATTTGAAATCAAGGCAGAATTGCAGGAAACAGATTTCAGGAGGTAGATTCGAATCGCCTTTAAAGCACATGAAAAGCGGCAAAACGTTGACAATGATGCCCTTGGCCAAAAAGGGCGTATGCGTTTTTTCCTGAATATATTCAGGAAAAAACGCATACGCCCTTTTTGGCCAACCAAGCAACCTGGAAAGGCAAATCAGCGCTACAAAGAAGTCTCGCTTCCCATCGGTCAAAAGGGCCATGCTGAAAAAAGTGTCAAAACCAGAAATGCAGGACAGGCCATGGAGAAATGGGAGCCTTGCTACACTGATGGGCGGGATGTAAATTGCCAACAGCCACTCTGGAGTAGTGTACGGTGTGTCCTGAAACATCTAAAAAACACAGCTTAGAGAGCATAGGGCACTTCCACGCATGGGGGGATAAAGTGGGAAAATTGAAAATCAGCAAGACACAAGCACCCCAAAGTTTAGGGCTGCTCTGTTGACAAGGACCTCCACTTCCTTCCACCTTAAATATCCCAGGAAAGCGAAAAATGGATAAAAAAGTTGTGGTCCTTATGTACAATGGAATATCACTCAGCCATGAAATCAATGTCATAAGGCTAGTAGCAGCATGATGAGTGGATTTAGGTAAGACGATTCTAAGTGAAATAAGTCACACAGAAAAGGACACTTCTCATAAGGTGTCACTTATAGAGGGAATGTAAAAACCGTTACACTTGAACTGAATTACAAAACAGAACAGAGTCACACATGCAGAAAACACACTATGGCTGCTTAACGGGAAAGGTGAGGTGGGGTGATACATAAAACAAGAGTTTCAAATTAGCTCAGATACCGTTCCATAAACCCAATATGGAATAGACAAGACCTACTCCTTGCTCAGAGAACTGGACTCAACACGCCCGATTCACCGCACAAGAATATATCTGACTAGTAATAATCTTAAAACCTATGTATTGATATCTCTCTGTTAGTGTGTCAAGTGGGTGTAAAGCGACATAAACACAGCCGTGAAAAGCAGCTAAACCCCATTATAAAAATAAATTACTTTTAAAAACCCATGAAACAAAGACAGGGAAAGAGAGAGAAATTCTTACACAATTCGTTCAGGGGCTGTGATGCAACCTGGATTGACCATATCTAGACCCACAGCTGGATGAGACATAAGGGTGGACACTCTTGGGGCTGAGAGGTCTGGTGAGGTTGGGTGAGCAAACGCAGACCCTTTAAAGTAATACTGCGTGCTACCCATCGCATGGGTCCCAAATCTCCAGGTTCAAGGGCATCTTCCTACATCGAAAACATGCATGAGAAACCCAGAAGATGGTACACCGTGTGATGGGGAAAGGTTTCTAAAACGCACCTCATTTCTCATCTCCTTGTGCTCGGGTTCGCCATTCCAGCCACTTTACTAGCAATCTCCCTACTTGGAGCATCAGCACCTTTAACCTCCTGTTCCGTACAGGTTGCAATTTGTCCTGAGGATGAACGGGAAGACGGGGAACCAATGAGAGACTAGCTCTTGGTGTTGGGACAGGCACAGGCCACTCTATTTTCCCATCAGGAAGAAGAATTAACCACAGGCTCAGCCTGCCCCCCTGAACCAGAACAGGGCCTGAAGCCATCCTGCGCTTTTGCGGCCAGCTCCCAAAAAACCGACTTGTAAAATGGAGCTTCAGGGCACTGCAATTCACAAACCTGCAGAGTTATAAATGATAACTCTCGTCCACAAATATATTGAGGGAAGGCAAAGAAGAGGATTTGAAATCAAGGCAGAATTGCAGGAAACAGATTTCAGGAGGTAGATTCGAATCGCCTTTAAAGCACATGAAAAGCGGCAAAACGTTGACAATGATGCCCTTGGCCAAAAAGGGCGTATGCGTTTTTTCCTGAATATATTCAGGAAAAAACGCATACGCCCTTTTTGGCCAACCAAGCAACCTGGAAAGGCAAATCAGCGCTACAAAGAAGTCTCGCTTCCCATCGGTCAAAAGGGCCATGCTGAAAAAAGTGTCAAAACCAGAAATGCAGGACAGGCCATGGAGAAATGGGAGCCTTGCTACACTGATGGGCGGGATGTAAATTGCCAACAGCCACTCTGGAGAAGTGTACGGTGTGTCCTGAAACATCTAAAAAACACAGCTTAGAGAGCATAGGGCACTTCCACGCATGGGGGGATAAAGTGGGAAAATTGAAAATCAGCAAGACACAAGCACCCCAAAGTTTAGGGCTGCTCTGTTGACAAGGACCTCCACTTCCTTCCACCTTAAATATCCCAGGAAAGCGAAAAATGGATAAAAAAGTTGTGGTCCTTATGTACAATGGAATATCACTCAGCCATGAAATCAATGTCATAAGGCTAGTAGCAGCATGATGAGTGGATTTAGGTAAGACGATTCTAAGTGAAATAAGTCACACAGAAAAGGACACTTCTCATAAGGTGTCACTTATAGAGGGAATGTAAAAACCGTTACACTTGAACTGAATTACAAAACAGAACAGAGTCACACATGCAGAAAACACACTATGGCTGCTTAACGGGAAAGGTGAGGTGGGGTGATACATAAAACAAGAGTTTCAAATTAGCTCAGATACCGTTCCATAAACCCAATATGGAATAGACAAGACCTACTCCTTGCTCAGAGAACTGGACACAACACGCCCGATTCACCGCACAAGAATATATCTGACTAGTAATAATCTTAAAACCTATGTATTGATATCTCTCTGTTAGTGTGTCAAGTGGGTGTAAAGCGGCCTAAACACAGCCGTGAAAAGCAGCTAAACCCCATTATAAAAATAAATTACTTTTAAAAACCCATGAAACAAAGACAGGGAAAGAGAGAGAAATTCTTACACAATTCGTTCAGGGGCTGTGATGCAACCTGGATTGACCATATCTAGACCCACAGCTGGATGAGACATAAGGGTGGACACTCTTGGGGCTGAGAGGTCTGGTGAGGTTGGGTGAGCAAACGCAGACCCTTTAAAGTAATACTGCGTGCTACCCATCGCATGGGTCCCAAATCTCCAGGTTCAAGGGCATCTTCCTACATCGAAAACATGCATGAGAAACCCAGAAGATGGTACACCGTGTGATGGGGAAAGGTTTCTAAAACGCACCTCATTTCTCATCTCCTTGTGCTCGGGTTCGCCATTCCAGCCACTTTACTAGCAATCTCCCTACTTGGAGCATCAGCACCTTTAACCTCCTGTTCCATACAGGTTGCAATTTGTCCTGAGGATGAACGGGAAGACGGGGAACCAATGAGAGACTAGCTCTTGGTGTTGGGACAGGCACAGGTCACTCTATTTTCCCATCAGGAAGAAGAATTAACCACAGGCTCAGCCTGCCCCCCTGAACCAGAACAGGGCCTGAAGCCATCCGGCGCTTTTGCGGAGAGCTCCCAAAAAACCGATTTGTAAAATGGAGCTTCAGGGCACTGCAATTCACAAACCTGCAGAGTTATAAATGATAACTCTCGTCCACAAATATATTGAGGGAAGGCAAAGAAGAGGATTTGAAATCAAGGCAGAATTGCAGGAAACAGATTTCAGGAGGTAGATTCGAATCACCTTTAAAGCACATGAAAAGCGGCAAAACGTTGACAATGATGCCCTTGGCCAAAAAGGGCGTATGCGTTTTTTCCTGAATATATTCAGGAAAAAACGCATACGCCCTTTTTGGCCAACCAAGCAACCTGGAAAGGCAAATCAGCGCTACAAAGAAGTCTCGCTTCCCATCGGTCAAAAGGGCCATGCTGAAAAAAGTGTCAAAACCAGAAATGCAGGACAGGCCATGGAGAAATGGGAGCCTTGCTACACTGATGGGCGGGATGTAAATTGCCAACAGCCACTCTGGAGAAGTGTACGGTGTGTCCTGAAACATCTAAAAAACACAGCTTAGAGAGCATAGGGCACTTCCACGCATGGGGGGATAAAGTGGGAAAATTGAAAATCAGCAAGACACAAGCACCCCAAAGTTTAGGGCTGCTCTGTTGACAAGGACCTCCACTTCCTTCCACCTTAAATATCCCAGGAAAGCGAAAAATGGATAAAAAAGTTGTGGTCCTTATGTACAATGGAATATCACTCAGCCATGAAATCAATGTCATAAGGCTAGTAGCAGCATGATGAGTGGATTTAGGTAAGACGATTCTAAGTGAAATAAGTCACACAGAAAAGGACACTTCTCATAAGGTGTCACTTATAGAGGGAATGTAAAAACCGTTACACTTGAACTGAATTACAAAACAGAACAGAGTCACACATGCAGAAAACACACTATGGCTGCTTAACGGGAAAGGTGAGGTGGGGTGATACATAAAACAAGAGTTTCAAATTAGCTCAGATACCGTTCCATAAACCCAATATGGAATAGACAAGACCTACTCCTTGCTCAGAGAACTGGACTCAACACGCCCGATTCACCGCACAAGAATATATCTGACTAGTAATAATCTTAAAACCTATGTATTGATATCTCTCTGTTAGTGTGTCAAGTGGGTGTAAAGCGGCCTAAACACAGCCGTGAAAAGCAGCTAAACCCCATTATAAAAATAAATTACTTTTAAAAACCCATGAAACAAAGACAGGGAAAGAGAGAGAAATTCTTACACAATTCGTTCAGGGGCTGTGATGCAACCTGGATTGACCATATCTAGACCCACAGCTGGATGAGACATAAGGGTGGATACTCTTGGGGCTGAGAGGTTTGGTGAGGTTGGGTGAGCAAACGCAGACCCTTTAAAGTAATACTGCGTGCTACCGATCGCATGGGTCCCAAATCTCCAGGTTCAAGGGCATCTTCCTACATCGAAAACATGCATGAGAAACCCAGAAGATGGTACACCGTGTGATGGGGAAAGGTTTCTAAAACGCACCTCATTTCTCATCTCCTTGTGCTCGGGTTCGCCATTCCAGCCACTTTACTAGCAATCTCCCTACTTGGAGCATCAGCACCTTTAACCTCCTGTTCCGTACAGGTTGCAATTTGTCCTGAGGATGAACGGGAAGACGGGGAACCAATGAGAGACTAGCTCTTGGTGTTGGGACAGGCACAGGTCACTCTATTTTCCCATCAGGAAGAAGAATTAACCACAGGCTCAGCCTGCCCCCCGGAACCAGAACAGGGCCTGAAGCCATCCTGCGCTTTTGCGGCCGGCTCCCAAAAAAGCGACTTGTAAAATGGAGCTTCAGGGCACTGCAATTCACAAACCTGCAGAGTTATAAATGATAACTCTCGTCCACAAATATATTGAGGGAAGGCAAAGAAGAGGATTTGAAATCAAGGCAGAATTGCAGGAAACAGATTTCAGGAGGTAGATTCGAATCGCCTTTAAAGCACATGAAAAGCGGCAAAACGTTGACAATGATGCCCTTGGCCAAAAAGGGCGTATGCGTTTTTTCCTGAATATATTCAGGAAAAAACGCATACGCCCTTTTTGGCCAACCAAGCAACCTGGAAAGGCAAATCAGCGCTACAAAGAAGTCTCGCTTCCCATCGGTCAAAAGGGCCATGCTGAAAAAAGTGTCAAAACCAGAAATGCAGGACAGGCCATGGAGAAATGGGAGCCTTGCTACACTGATGGGCGGGATGTAAATTGCCAACAGCCACCCTGGAGAAGTGTACGGTGTGTCCTGAAACATCTAAAAAACACAGCTTAGAGAGCATAGGGCACTTCCACGCATGGGGGGATAAAGTGGGAAAATTGAAAATCAGCAAGACACAAGCACCCCAAAGTTTAGGGCTGCTCTGTTGACAAGGACCTCCACTTCCTTCCACCTTAAATATCCCAGGAAAGCGAAAAATGGATAAAAAAGTTGTGGTCCTTATGTACAATGGAATATCACTCAGCCATGAAATCAATGTCATAAGGCTAGTAGCAGCATGATGAGTGGATTTAGGTAAGACGATTCTAAGTGAAATAAGTCACACAGAAAAGGACACTTCTCATAAGGTGTCACTTATAGAGGGAATGTAAAAACCGTTACACTTGAACTGAATTACAAAACAGAACAGAGTCACACATGCAGAAAACACACTATGGCTGCTTAACGGGAAAGGTGAGGTGGGGTGATACATAAAACAAGAGTTTCAAATTAGCTCAGATACCGTTCCATAAACCCAATATGGAATAGACAAGACCTACTCCTTGCTCAGAGAACTGGACTCAACACGCCCGATTCACCGCACAAGAATATATCTGACTAGTAATAATCTTAAAACCTATGTATTGATATCTCTCTGTTAGTGTGTCAAGTGGGTGTAAAGCGGCCTAAACACAGCCGTGAAAAGCAGCTAAACCCCATTATAAAAATAAATTACGGGCTTCCCTGGTGGCGCAGTGGTTGAGAATCTGCCTGCCAATGCAAGGGACACGGGTTCGAGCCCTGGTCTGGGAAGATCCCACATGCCGCGGAGCGACTAGGCCCGTGAGCCACAACTACTGAGCTTGCGTGTCTGGAGCCTGTGCTCCGCAACAAGAGAGGCCACAACAGTGAGAGGCCCACGCACTGCGATGAAGAGTGGCCCCCACTCGCCACAACTAGAGAAAGCCCTCGCACAGAAACGAAGACCCAACACAGCCAAAAATAAATAAATAAATAAATAAAATTTATTAAAAAAAAAAAAAAAAAAAAAAAAAATAAATTACTTTTAAAAACCCATGAAACAAAGACAGGGAAAGAGAGAGAAATTCTTACACAATTCGTTCAGGGGCTGTGATGCAACCTGGATTGACCATATCTAGACCCACAGCTGGATGAGACATAAGGGTGGATACTCTTGGGGCTGAGAGGTTTGGTGAGGTTGGGTGAGCAAACGCAGACCCTTTAAAGTAATACTGCGTGCTACCCATCGCATGGGTCCCAAATCTCCAGGTTCAAGGGCATCTTCCTACATCGAAAACATGCATGAGAAACCCAGAGGATGGTACACCGTGTGATGGGGAAAGGTTTCTAAAACGCACCTCATTTCTCATCTCCTTGTGCTCGGGTTCGCCATTCCAGCCACTTTACTAGCAATCTCCCTACTTGGAGCATCAGCACCTTTAACCTCCTGTTCCGTACAGGTTGCAATTTGTCCTGAGGATGAACGGGAAGACGGGGAACCAATGAGAGACTAGCTCTTGGTGTTGGGACAGGCACAGGTCACTCTATTTTCCCATCAGGAAGAAGAATTAACCACAGGCTCAGCCTGCCCCCCTGAACCAGAACAGGGCCTGAAGCCATCCTGCGCTTTTGCGGCCGGCTCCCAAAAAAGCGACTTGTAAAATGGAGCTTCAGGGCACTGCAATTCACAAACCTGCAGAGTTATAAATGATAACTCTCGTCCACAAATATATTGAGGGAAGGCAAAGAAGAGGATTTGAAATCAAGGCAGAATTGCAGGAAACAGATTTCAGGAGGTAGATTCGAATCGCCTTTAAAGCACATGAAAAGCGGCAAAACGTTGACAATGATGCCCTTGGCCAAAAAGGGCGTATGCGTTTTTTCCTGAATATATTCAGGAAAAAACGCATACGCCCTTTTTGGCCAACCAAGCAACCTGGAAAGGCAAATCAGCGCTACAAAGAAGTCTCGCTTCCCATCGGTCAAAATGGCCATGCTGAAAAAACTGTCAAAACCAGAAATGCAGGACAGGCCATGGAGAAATGGGAGCCTTGCTACACTGATGGGCGGGATGTAAATTGCCAACAGCCACTCTGGAGAAGTGTACGGTGTGTCCTGAAACATCTAAAAAACACAGCTTAGAGAGCATAGGGCACTTCCACGCATGGGGGGATAAAGTGGGAAAATTGAAAATCAGCAAGACACAAGCACCCCAAAGTTTAGGGCTGCTCTGTTGACAAGGACCTCCACTTCCTTCCACCTTAAATATCCCAGGAAAGCGAAAAATGGATAAAAAAGTTGTGGTCCTTATGTACAATGGAATATCACTCAGCCATGAAATCAATGTCATAAGGCTAGTAGCAGCATGATGAGTGGATTTAGGTAAGACGATTCTAAGTGAAATAAGTCACACAGAAAAGGACACTTCTCATAAGGTGTCACTTATAGAGGGAATGTAAAAACCGTTACACTTGAACTGACTTACAATACAGAACAGAGTCACACATGCAGAAAACACACTATGGCTGCTTAACGGGAAAGGTGAGGTGGGGTGATACATAAAACAAGAGTTTCAAATTAGCTCAGATACCGTTCCATAAACCCAATATGTAATAGACAAGACCTACTCCTTGCTCAGAGAACTGGACTCAACACGCCCGATTCACCGCACAAGAATATATCTGACCAGTAATAATCTTAAAACCTATGTATTGATATCTCTCTGTTAGTGTGTCAAGTGGGTGTAAAGCGGCCTAAACACAGCCGTGAAAAGCAGCTAAACCCCATTATAAAAATAAATTACTTTTAAAAACCCATGAAACAAAGACAGGGAAAGAGAGAGAAATTCTTACACAATTCGTTCAGGGGCTGTGATGCAACCTGGATTGACCATATCTAGACCCACAGCTGGATGAGACATAAGGGTGGACACTCTTGGGGCTGAGAGGTTTGGTGAGGTTGGGTGAGCAAACGCAGACCCTTTAAAGTAATACTGCGTGCTACCCATCGCATGGGTCCCAAATCTCCAGGTTCAAGGGCATCTTCCTACATCGAAAACATGCATGAGAAACCCAGAAGATGGTACACCGTGTGATGGGGAAAGGTTTCTAAAACGCACCTCATTTCTCATCTCCTTGTGCTCGGGTTCGCCATTCCAGCCACTTTACTAGCAATCTCCCTACTTGGAGCATCAGCACCTTTAACCTCCTGTTCCGTACAGGTTGCAATTTGTCCTGAGGATGAACGGGAAGACGGGGAACCAATGAGAGACTAGCTCTTGGTGTTGGGACAGGCACAGGCCACTCTATTTTCCCATCAGGAAGAAGAATTAACCACAGGCTCAGCCTGCCCCCCTGAACCAGAACAGGGCCTGAAGCCATCCTGCGCTTTTGCGGCCAGCTCCCAAAAAACCGACTTGTAAAATGGAGCTTCAGGGCACTGCAATTCACAAACATGCAGAGTTATAAATCATAACTCTCGTCCACAAATATATTGAGGGAAGGCAAAGAAGAGGATTTGAAATCAAGGCAGAATTGCAGGAAACAGATTTCAGGAGGTAGATTCGAATCGCCTTTAAAGCACATGAAAAGCGGCAAAACGTTGACAATGATGCCCTTGGCCAAAAAGGGCGTATGCGTTTTTTCCTGAATATATTCAGGAAAAAACGCATACGCCCTTTTTGGCCAACCAAGCAACCTGGAAAGGCAAATCAGCGCTACAAAGAAGTCTCGCTTCCCATCGGTCAAAAGGGCCATGCTGAAAAAAACTGTCAAAACCAGAAATGCAGGACAGGCCATGGAGAAATGGGAGCCTTGCTACACTGATGGGCGGGATGTAAATTGCCAACAGCCACTCTGGAGAAGTGTACGGTGTGTCCTGAAACATCTAAAAAACACAGCTTAGAGAGCATAGGGCACTTCCACGCATGGGGGGATAAAGTGGGAACATTGAAAATCAGCAAGACACAAGCACCCCAAAGTTTAGGGCTGCTCTGTTGACAAGGACCTCCACTTCATTCCACCTTAAATATCCCAGGAAAGCGAAAAATGGATAAAAAAGTTGTGGTCCTTATGTACAATGGAATATCACTCAGCCATGAAATCAATGTCATAAGGCTAGTAGCAGCATGATGAGTGGATTTAGGTAAGACGATTCTAAGTGAAATAAGTCACACAGAAAAGGACACTTCTCATAAGGTGTCACTTATAGAGGGAATGTAAAAACCGTTACACTTGAACTGACTTACAATACAGAACAGAGTCACACATGCAGAAAACACACTATGGCTGCTTAACGGGAAAGGTGAGGTGGGGGGATACATAAAACAAGAGTTTCAAATTAGCTCAGATACCGTTCCATAAACCCAATATGTAATAGACAAGACCTACTCCTTGCTCAGAGAACTGGACTCAACACGCCCGATTCACCGCACAAGAATATATCTGACTAGTAATAATCTTAAAACCTATGTATTGATATCTCTCTGTTAGTGTGTCAAGTGGGTGTAAAGCGGCATAAACACAGCCGTGAAAAGCAGCTAAACCCCATTATAAAAATAAATTACTTTTAAAAACCCATGAAACAAAGACAGGGAAAGAGAGAGATATTCTTACACAATTCGTTCAGGAGCTGTGATGCAACCTGGATTGACCATATCTAGACCCACAGCTGGATGAGACATAAGGGTGGACACTCTTGGGGCTGAGAGGTTTGGTGAGGTTGGGTGAGCAAACGCAGACCATTTAAAGTAATACTGCGTGCTACCCATCGCATGGGTCCCAAATCTCCAGGTTCAAGGGCATCTTCCTACATCGAAAACATGCATGAGAAACCCAGAAGATGGTACACCGTGTGATGGGGAAAGGTTTCTAAAACGCACCTCATTTCTCATCTCCTTGTGCTCGGGTTCGCCATTCCAGCCACTTTACTAGCAATCTCCCTACTTGGAGCATCAGCACCTTTAACCTCCTGTTCCGTACAGGTTGCAATTTGTCCTGAGGATGAACGGGAAGATGGGGAACCAATGAGAGACTAGCTCTTGGTGTTGGGACAGGCACAGGTCACTCTATTTTCCCATCAGGAAGAAGAATTAACCACAGGCTCAGCCTGCCCCCCGGAACCAGAACAGGGCCTGAAGCCATCCGGCGCTTTTGCGGCCAGCTCCCAAAAAAGCGACTTGTAAAATGGAGCTTCAGGGCACTGCAATTCACAAACCTGCAGAGTTATAAATGATAACTCTCGTCCACAAATATATTGAGGGAAGGCAAAGAAGAGGATTTGAAATCAAGGCAGAATTGCAGGAAACAGATTTCAGGAGGTAGATTCGAATCGCCTTTAAAGCACATGAAAAGCGGCAAAACGTTGACAATGATGCCCTTGGCCAAAAAGGGCGTATGCGTTTTTTCCTGAATATATTCAGGAAAAAACGCATACACCCTTTTTGGCCAACCAAGCAACCTGGAAAGGCAAATCAGCGCTACAAAGAAGTCTCGCTTCCCATCGGTCAAAAGGGCCATGCTGAAAAAAGTGTCAAAACCAGAAATGCAGGACAGGCCATGGAGAAATGGGAGCCTTGCTACACTGATGGGCGGGATGTAAATTGCCAACAGCCACTCTGGAGAAGTGTACGGTGTGTCCTGAAACATCTAAAAAACACAGCTTAGAGAGCATAGGGCACTTCCACGCATGGGGGGATAAAGTGGGAAAATTGAAAATCAGCAAGACACAAGCACCCCAAAGTTTAGGGCTGCTCTGTTGACAAGGACCTCCACTTCCTTCCACCTTAAATATCCCAGGAAAGCGAAAAATGGATAAAAAAGTTGTGGTCCTTATGTACAATGGAATATCACTCAGCCATGAAATCAATGTCATAAGGCTAGTAGCAGCATGATGAGTGGATTTAGGTAAGACGATTCTAAGTGAAATAAGTCACACAGAAAAGGACACTTCTCATAAGGTGTCACTTATAGAGGGAATGTAAAAACCGTTACACTTGAACTGAATTACAAAACAGAACAGAGTCACGCATGCAGAAAACACACTATGGCTGCTTAACGGGAAAGGTGAGGTGGGGTGATACATAAAACAAGAGTTTCAAATTAGCTCAGATACCGTTCCATAAACCCAATATGTAATAGAAAAGACCTACTCCTTGCTCAGAGAACTGGACTCAACACGCCCGATTCACCGCACAAGAATATATCTGACTAGTAATAATCTTAAAACCTATGTATTGATATCTCTCTGTTAGTGTGTCAAGTGGGTGTAAAGCGGCATAAACACAGCCGTGAAAAGCAGCTAAACCCCATTATAAAAATAAATTACTTTTAAAAACCCATGAAACAAAGACAGGGAAAGAGAGAGAAATTCTTACACAATTCGTTCAGGGGCTGTGATGCAACCTGGATTGACCATATCTAGACCCACAGCTGGATGAGACATAAGGGTGGACACTCTTGGGGCTGAGAGGTTTGGTGAGGTTGGGTGAGCAAACGCAGACCCTTTAAAGTAATACTGCGTGCTACCCATCGCATGGTGCCCAAATCTCCAGGTTCAAGGGCATCTTCCTACATCGAAAACATGCATGAGAAACCCAGAAGATGGTACACTGTGTGATGGGGAAAGGTTTCTAAAACGCACCTCATTTCTCATCTCCTTGTGCTCGGGTTCACCATTCCAGCCACTTTACTAGCAATCTCCCTACTTGGAGCATCAGCACCTTTAACCTCCTGTTCCGTACAGGTTGCAATTTGTCCTGAGGATGAACGGGAAGACGGGGTACCAATGAGAGACTAGCTCTTGGTGTTGGGACAGGCACAGGTCACTCTATTTTCCCATCAGGAAGAAGAATTAACCACAGGCTCAGCCTGCCCCCCTGAACCAGAACAGGGCCTGAAGCCATCCTGCGCTTTTGCGGCCAGCTCCCAAAAAACCGACTTGTAAAATGGAGCTTCAGGGCACTGCAATTCACAAACCTGCAGAGTTATAAATGATAACTCTCGTCCACAAATATATTGAGGGAAGGCAAAGAAGAGGATTTGAAATCAAGGCAGAATTGCAGGAAACAGATTTCAGGAGGTAGATTCGAATCGCCTTTAAAGCACATGAAAAGCGGCAAAACGTTGACAATGATGCCCTTGGCCAAAAAGGGCGTATGCGTTTTTTCCTGAATATATTCAGGAAAAAACGCATACGCCCTTTTTGGCCAACCAAGCAACCTGGAAAGGCAAATCAGCGCTACAAAGAAGTCTCGCTTCCCATCGGTCAAAAGGGCCATGCTGAAAAAACTGTCAAAACCAGAAATGCAGGACAGGCCATGGAGAAATGGGAGCCTTGCTACACTGATGGGCGGGATGTAAATTGCCAACAGCCACTCTGGAGAAGTGTACGGTGTGTCCTGAAACATCTAAAAAACACAGCTTAGAGAGCATAGGGCACTTCCACGCATGGGGGGATAAAGTGGGAAAATTGAAAATCAGCAAGACACAAGCACCCCAAAGTTTAGGGCTGCTCTGTTGACAAGGACCTCCACTTCCTTCCACCTTAAATATCCGAGGAAAGCGAAAAATGGATAAAAAAGTTGTGGTCCTTATGTACAATGGAATATCACTCAGCCATGAAATCAATGTCATAAGGCTAGTAGCAGCATGATGAGTGGATTTAGGTAAGACGATTCTAAGTGAAATAAGTCACACAGAAAAGGACACTTCTCATAAGGTGTCACTTATAGAGGGAATGTAAAAACCGTTACACTTGAACTGAATTACAAAACAGAACAGAGTCACACATGCAGAAAACACACTATGGCTGCTTAACGGGAAAGGTGAGGTGGGGTGATACATAAAACAAGAGTTTCAAATTAGCTCAGATACCGTTCCATAAACCCAATATGTAATAGACAAGACCTACTCCTTGCTCAGAGAACTGGACTCAACACGCCCGATTCACCGCACAAGAATATATCTGACTAGTAATAATCTTAAAACCTATGTATTGATATCTCTCTGTTAGTGTGTCAAGTGGGTGTAAAGCGGCATAAACACAGCCGTGAAAAGCAGCTAAACCCCATTATAAAAATAAATTACTTTTAAAAACCCATGAAACAAAGACAGGGAAAGAGAGAGAAATTCTTACACAATTCGTTCAGGGGCTGTGATGCAACCTGGATTGACCATATCTAGACCCACAGCTGGATGAGACATAAGGGTGGACACTCTTGGGGCTGAGAGGTTTGGTGAGGTTGGGTGAGCAAACGCAGACCCTTTAAAGTAATACTGCGTGCTACCCATCACATGGGTCCCAAATCTCCAGGTTCAAGGGCATCTTCCTACATCGAAAACATGCATGAGAAACCCAGAAGATGGTACACCGTGTGATGGGGAAAGGTTTCTAAAACGCACCTCATTTCTCATCTCCTTGTGCTCGGGTTCGCCATTCCAGCCACTTTACTAGCAATCTCCCTACTTGGAGCATCAGCACCTTTAACCTCCTGTTCCGTACAGGTTGCAATTTGTCCTGAGGATGAACGGGAAGATGGGGAACCAATGAGAGACTAGCTCTTGGTGTTGGGACAGGCACAGGTCACTCTATTTTCCCATCAGGAAGAAGAATTAACCACAGGCTCAGCCTGCCCCCCAGAACCAGAACAGGGCCTGAAGCCATCCTGCGCTTTTGCGGCCAGCTCCCAAAAAAGCGACTTGTAAAATGGAGCTTCAGGGCACTGCAATTCACAAACCTGCAGAGTTATAAATGATAACTCTCGTCCACAAATATATTGAGGGAAGGCAAAGAAGAGGATTTGAAATCAAGGCAGAATTGCAGGAAACAGATTTCAGGAGGTAGATTCGAATCGCCTTTAAAGCACATGAAAAGCGGCAAAACGTTGACAATGATGCCCTTGGCCAAAAAGGGCGTATGCGTTTTTTCCTGAATATATTCAGGAAAAAACGCATACGCCCTTTTTGGCCAACCAAGCAACCTGGAAAGGCAAATCAGCGCTACAAAGAAGTCTCGCTTCCCATCGGTCAAAAGGGCCATGCTGAAAAAAGTGTCAAAACCAGAAATGCAGGACAGGCCATGGAGAAATGGGAGCCTTGCTACACTGATGGGCGGGATGTAAATTGCCAACAGCCACTCTGGAGAAGTGTACGGTGTGTCCTGAAACATCTAAAAAACACAGCTTAGAGAGCATAGGGCACTTCCACGCATGGGGGGATAAAGTGGGAAAATTGAAAATCAGCAAGACACAAGCACCCCAAAGTTTAGGGCTGCTCTGTTGACAAGGACCTCCACTTCCTTCCACCTTAAATATCCCAGGAAAGCGAAAAATGGATAAAAAAGTTGTGGTCCTTATGTACAATGGAATATCACTCAGCCATGAAATCAATGTCATAAGGCTAGTAGCAGCATGATGAGTGGATTTAGGTAAGACGATTCTAAGTGAAATAAGTCACACAGAAAAGGACACTTCTCATAAGGTGTCACTTATAGAGGGAATGTAAAAACCGTTACACTTGAACTGAATTACAAAACAGAACAGAGTCACGCATGCAGAAAACACACTATGGCTGCTTAACGGGAAAGGTGAGGTGGGGTGATACATAAAACAAGAGTTTCAAATTAGCTCAGATACCGTTCCATAAACCCAATATGTAATAGACAAGACCTACTCCTTGCTCAGAGAACTGGACTCAACACGCCCGATTCACCGCACAAGAATATATCTGACTAGTAATAATCTTAAAACCTATGTATTGATATCTCTCTGTTAGTGTGTCAAGTGGGTGTAAAGCGGCATAAACACAGCCGTGAAAAGCAGCTAAACCCCATTATAAAAATAAATTACTTTTAAAAACCCATGAAACAAAGACAGGGAAAGAGAGAGAAATTCTTACACAATTCGTTCAGGGGCTGTGATGCAACCTGGATTGACCATATCTAGACCCACAGCTGGATGAGACATAAGGGTGGACACTCTTGGGGCTGAGAGGTTTGGTGAGGTTGGGTGAGCAAACGCAGACCCTTTAAAGTAATACTGCGTGCTACCCATCACATGGTTCCCAAATCTCCAGGTTCAAGGGCATCTTCCTACATCGAAAACATGCATGAGAAACCCAGAAGATGGTACACCGTGTGATGGGGAAAGGTTTCTAAAACGCACCTCATTTCTCATCTCCTTGTGCTCGGGTTCGCCATTCCAGCCACTTTACTAGCAATCTCCCTACTTGGAGCATCAGCACCTTTAACCTCCTGTTCCGTACAGGTTGCAATTTGTCCTGAGGATGAACGGGAAGACGGGGTACCAATGAGAGACTAGCTCTTGGTGTTGGGACAGGCACAGGTCACTCTATTTTCCCATCAGGAAGAAGAATTAACCACAGGCTCAGCCTGCCCCCCTGAACCAGAACAGGGCCTGAAGCCATCCTGCGCTTTTGCGGCCAGCTCCCAAAAAACCGACTTGTAAAATGGAGCTTCAGGGCACTGCAATTCACAAACCTGCAGAGTTATAAATCATAACTCTCGTCCACAAATATATTGAGGGAAGGCAAAGAAGAGGATTTGAAATCAAGGCAGAATTGCAGGAAACAGATTTCAGGAGGTAGATTCGAATCGCCTTTAAAGCACATGAAAAGCGGCAAAACGTTGACAATGATGCCCTTGGCCAAAAAGGGCGTATGCGTTTTTTCCTGAATATATTCAGGAAAAAACGCATACGCCCTTTTTGGCCAACCAAGCAACCTGGAAAGGCAAATCAGCGCTACAAAGAAGTCTCGCTTCCCATCGGTCAAAAGGGCCATGCTGAAAAAACTGTCAAAACCAGAAATGCAGGACAGGCCATGGAGAAATGGGAGCCTTGCTACACTGATGGGCGGGATGTAAATTGCCAACAGCCACTCTGGAGAAGTGTACGGTGTGTCCTGAAACATCTAAAAAACACAGCTTAGAGAGCATAGGGCACTTCCACGCATGGGGGGATAAAGTGGGAAAATTGAAAATCAGCAAGACACAAGCACCCCAAAGTTTAGGGCTGCTCTGTTGACAAGGACCTCCACTTCCTTCCACCTTAAATATCCCAGGAAAGCGAAAAATGGATAAAAAAGTTGTGGTCCTTATGTACAATGGAATATCACTCAGCCATGAAATCAATGTCATAAGGCTAGTAGCAGCATGATGAGTGGATTTAGGTAAGACGATTCTAAGTGAAATAAGTCACACAGAAAAGGACACTTCTCATAAGGTGTCACTTATAGAGGGAATGTAAAAACCGTTACACTTGAACTGAATTACAAAACAGAACAGAGTCACACATGCAGAAAACACACTATGGCTGCTTAACGGGAAAGGTGAGGTGGGGTGATACATAAAACAAGAGTTTCAAATTAGCTCAGATACCGTTCCATAAACCCAATATGTAATAGACAAGACCTACTCCTTGCTCAGAGAACTGGACTCAACACGCCCGATTCACCGCACAAGAATATATCTGACTAGTAATAATCTTAAAACCTATGTATTGATATCTCTCTGTTAGTGTGTCAAGTGGGTGTAAAGCGGCATAAACACAGCCGTGAAAAGCAGCTAAACCCCATTATAAAAATAAATTACTTTTAAAAACCCATGAAACAAAGACAGGGAAAGAGAGAGAAATTCTTACACAATTCGTTCAGGGGCTGTGATGCAACCTGGATTGACCATATCTAGACCCACAGCTGGATGAGACATAAGGGTGGACACTCTTGGGGCTGAGAGGTTTGGTGAGGTTGGGTGAGCAAACGCAGACCCTTTAAAGTAATACTGCGTGCTACCCATCACATGGGTCCCAAATCTCCAGGTTCAAGGGCATCTTCCTACATCGAAAACATGCATGAGAAACCCAGAAGATGGTACACCGTGTGATGGGGAAAGGTTTCTAAAACGCACCTCATTTCTCATCTCCTTGTGCTCGGGTTCGCCATTCCAGCCACTTTACTAGCAATCTCCCTACTTGGAGCATCAGCACCTTTAACCTCCTGTTCCGTACAGGTTGCAATTTGTCCTGAGGATGAACGGGAAGATGGGGAACCAATGAGAGACTAGCTCTTGGTGTTGGGACAGGCAGAGGTCACTCTATTTTCCCATCAGGAAGAAGAATTAACCACAGGCTCAGCCTGCCCCCCAGAACCAGAACAGGGCCTGAAGCCATCCTGCGCTTTTGCGGCCAGCTCCCAAAAAAGCGACTTGTAAAATGGAGCTTCAGGGCACTGCAATTCACAAACCTGCAGAGTTATAAATGATAACTCTCGTCCACAAATATATTGAGGGAAGGCAAAGAAGAGGATTTGAAATCAAGGCAGAATTGCAGGAAACAGATTTCAGGAGGTAGATTCGAATCGCCTTTAAAGCACATGAAAAGCGGCAAAACGTTGACAATGATGCCCTTGGCCAAAAAGGGCGTATGCGTTTTTTCCTGAATATATTCAGGAAAAAACGCATACGCCCTTTTTGGCCAACCAAGCAACCTGGAAAGGCAAATCAGCGCTACAAAGAAGTCTCGCTTCCCATCGGTCAAAAGGGCCATGCTGAAAAAAGTGTCAAAACCAGAAATGCAGGACAGGCCATGGAGAAATGGGAGCCTTGCTACACTGATGGGCGGGATGTAAATTGCCAACAGCCACTCTGGAGAAGTGTACGGTGTGTCCTGAAACATCTAAAAAACACAGCTTAGAGAGCATAGGGCACTTCCACGCATGGGGGGATAAAGTGGGAAAATTGAAAATCAGCAAGACACAAGCACCCCAAAGTTTAGGGCTGCTCTGTTGACAAGGACCTCCACTTCCTTCCACCTTAAATATCCCAGGAAAGCGAAAAATGGATAAAAAAGTTGTGGTCCTTATGTACAATGGAATATCACTCAGCCATGAAATCAATGTCATAAGGCTAGTAGCAGCATGATGAGTGGATTTAGGTAAGACGATTCTAAGTGAAATAAGTCACACAGAAAAGGACACTTCTCATAAGGTGTCACTTATAGAGGGAATGTAAAAACCGTTACACTTGAACTGAATTACAAAACAGAACAGAGTCACGCATGCAGAAAACACACTATGGCTGCTTAACGGGAAAGGTGAGGTGGGGTGATACATAAAACAGGAGTTTCAAATTAGCTCAGATACCGTTCCATAAACCCAATATGTAATAGACAAGACCTACTCCTTGCTCAGAGAACTGGACTCAACACGCCCGATTCACCGCACAAGAATATATCTGACTAGTAATAATCTTAAAACCTATGTATTGATATCTCTCTGTTAGTGTGTCAAGTGGGTGTAAAGCGGCATAAACACAGCCGTGAAAAGCAGCTAAACCCCATTATAAAAATAAATTACTTTTAAAAACCCATGAAACAAAGACAGGGAAAGAGAGAGAAATTCTTACACAATTCGTTCAGGGGCTGTGATGCAACCTGGATTGACCATATCTAGACCCACAGCTGGATGAGACATAAGGGTGGACACTCTTGGGGCTGAGAGGTTTGGTGAGGTTGGGTGAGCAAACGCAGACCCTTTAAAGTAATACTGCGTGCAACCCATCACATGGTTCCCAAATCTCCAGGTTCAAGGGCATCTTCCTACATCGAAAACATGCATGAGAAACCCAGAAGATGGTACACCGTGTGATGGGGAAAGGTTTCTAAAACGCACCTCATTTCTCATCTCCTTGTGCTCGGGTTCGCCATTCCAGCCACTTTACTAGCAATCTCCCTACTTGGAGCATCAGCACCTTTAACCTCCTGTTCCGTACAGGTTGCAATTTGTCCTGAGGATGAACGGGAAGACGGGGTACCAATGAGAGACTAGCTCTTGGTGTTGGGACAGGCACAGGTCACTCTATTTTCCCATCAGGAAGAAGAATTAACCACAGGCTCAGCCTGCCCCCCTGAACCAGAACAGGGCCTGAAGCCATCCTGCGCTTTTGCGGCCAGCTCCCAAAAAACCGACTTGTAAAATGGAGCTTCAGGGCACTGCAATTCACAAACCTGCAGAGTTATAAATCATAACTCTCGTCCACAAATATATTGAGGGAAGGCAAAGAAGAGGATTTGAAATCAAGGCAGAATTGCAGGAAACAGATTTCAGGAGGTAGATTCGAATCGCCTTTAAAGCACATGAAAAGCGGCAAAACGTTGACAATGATGCCCTTGGCCAAAAAGGGCGTATGCGTTTTTTCCTGAATATATTCAGGAAAAAACGCATACGCCCTTTTTGGCCAACCAAGCAACCTGGAAAGGCAAATCAGCGCTACAAAGAAGTCTCGCTTCCCATCGGTCAAAAGGGCCATGCTGAAAAAACTGTCAAAACCAGAAATGCAGGACAGGCCATGGAGAAATGGGAGCCTTGCTACACTGATGGGCGGGATGTAAATTGCCAACAGCCACTCTGGAGAAGTGTACGGTGTGTCCTGAAACATCTAAAAAACACAGCTTAGAGAGCATAGGGCACTTCCACGCATGGGGGGATAAAGTGGGAAAATTGAAAATCAGCAAGACACAAGCACCCCAAAGTTTAGGGCTGCTCTGTTGACAAGGACCTCCACTTCCTTCCACCTTAAATATCCCAGGAAAGCGAAAAATGGATAAAAAAGTTGTGGTCCTTATGTACAATGGAATATCACTCAGCCATGAAATCAATGTCATAAGGCTAGTAGCAGCATGATGAGTGGATTTAGGTAAGACGATTCTAAGTGAAATAAGTCACACAGAAAAGGACACTTCTCATAAGGTGTCACTTATAGAGGGAATGTAAAAACCGTTACACTTGAACTGAATTACAAAACAGAACAGAGTCACACATGCAGAAAACACACTATGGCTGCTTAACGGGAAAGGTGAGGTGGGGTGATACATAAAACAAGAGTTTCAAATTAGCTCAGATACCGTTCCATAAACCCAATATGTAATAGACAAGACCTACTCCTTGCTCAGAGAACTGGACTCAACACGCCCGATTCACCGCACAAGAATATATCTGACTAGTAATAATCTTAAAACCTATGTATTGATATCTCTCTGTTAGTGTGTCAAGTGGGTGTAAAGCGGCATAAACACAGCCGTGAAAAGCAGCTAAACCCCATTATAAAAATAAATTACTTTTAAAAACCCATGAAACAAAGACAGGGAAAGAGAGAGAAATTCTTAAACAATTCGTTCAGGGGCTGTGATGCAACCTGGATTGACCATATCTAGACCCACAGCTGGATGAGACATAAGGGTGGACACTCTTGGGGCTGAGAGGTTTGGTGAGGTTGGGTGAGCAAACGCAGACCCTTTAAAGTAATACTGCGTGCTACCCATCGCATGGGTCCCAAATCTCCAGGTTCAAGGGCATCTTCCTACATCGAAAACATGCATGAGAAACCCAGAAGATGGTACACCGTGTGATGGGGAAAGGTTTCTAAAACGCACCTCATTTCTCATCTCCTTGTGTTCGGGTTCGCCATTCCAGCCACTTTACTAGCAATCTCCCTACTTGGAGCATCAGCACCTTTAACCTCCTGTTCCGTACAGGTTGCAATTTGTCCTGAGGATGAACGGGAAGACGGGGAACCAATGAGAGACTAGCTCTTGGTGTTGGGACAGGCACAGGTCACTCTATTTTCCCATCAGGAAGAAGAATCAACCACAGGCTCAGCCTGCCCCCCTGAACCAGAACAGGGCCTGAAGCCATCCGGCGCTTTTGCGGCCAGCTCCCAAAAAAGCGACTTGTAAAATGGAGCTTCAGGGCACTGCAATTCACAAACCTGCAGAGTTATAAATGATAACTCTCGTCCACAAATATATTGAGGGAAGGCAAAGAAGAGGATTTGAAATCAAGGCAGAATTGCAGGAAACAGATTTCAGGAGGTAGATTCGAATCGCCTTTAAAGCACATGAAAAGCGGCAAAACGTTGACAATGATGCCCTTGGCCAAAAAGGGCGTATGCGTTTTTTCCTGAATATATTCAGGAAAAAACGCATACGCCCTTTTTGGCCAACCAAGCAACCTGGAAAGGCAAATCAGCGCTACAAAGAAGTCTCGCTTCCCATCGGTCAAAAGGGCCATGCTGAAAAAAGTGTCAAAACCAGAAATGCAGGACAGGCCATGGAGAAATGGGAGCCTTGCTACACTGATGGGCGGGATGTAAATTGCCAACAGCCACTCTGGAGAAGTGTACGGTGTGTCCTGAAACATCTAAAAAACACAGCTTAGAGAGCATAGGGCACTTCCACGCATGGGGGGATAAAGTGGGAAAATTGAAAATCAGCAAGACACAAGCACCCCAAAGTTTAGGGCTGCTCTGTTGACAAGGACCTCCACTTCCTTCCACCTTAAATATCCCAGGAAAGCGAAAAATGGATAAAAAAGTTGTGGTCCTTATGTACAATGGAATATCACTCAGCCATGAAATCAATGTCATAAGGCTAGTAGCAGCATGATGAGTGGATTTAGGTAAGACGATTCTAAGTGAAATAAGTCACACAGAAAAGGACACTTCTCATAAGGTGTCACTTATAGAGGGAATGTAAAAACCGTTACACTTGAACTGAATTACAAAACAGAACAGAGTCACACATGCAGAAAACACACTATGGCTGCTTAACGGGAAAGGTGAGGTGGGGTGATACATAAAACAAGAGTTTCAAATTAGCTCAGATACCGTTCCATAAACCCAATATGGAATAGACAAGACCTACTCCTTGCTCAGAGAACTGGACTCAACACGCCCGATTCACCGCACATGAATATATCTGACTAGTAATAATCTTAAAACCTATGTATTGATATCTCTCTGTTAGTGTGTCAAGTGGGTGTAAAGCGGCATAAACACAGCCGTGAAAAGCAGCTAAACCCCATTATAAAAATAAATTACTTTTAAAAACCCATGAAACAAAGACAGGGAAAGAGAGAGAAATTCTTACACAATTCGTTCAGGGGCTGTGATGCAACCTGGATTGACCATATCTAGACCCACAGCTGGATGAGACATAAGGGTGGACACTCTTGGGGCTGAGAGGTCTGGTGAGGTTGGGTGAGCAAACGCAGACCCTTTAAAGTAATACTGCGTGCTACCCATCGCATGGGTCCCAAATCTCCAGGTTCAAGGGCATCTTCCTACATCGAAAACATGCATGAGAAACCCAGAAGATGGTACACCGTGTGATGGGGAAAGGTTTCTAAAACGCACCTCATTTCTCATCTCCTTGTGCTCGGGTTCGCCATTCCAGCCACTTTACTAGCAATCTCCCTACTTGGAGCATCAGCACCTTTAACCTCCTGTTCCGTACAGGTTGCAATTTGTCCTGAGGATGAACGGGAAGACGGGGAACCAATGAGAGACTAGCTCTTGGTGTTGGGACAGGCACAGGCCACTCTATTTTCCCATCAGGAA
>NW_028124344.1:0-51515 GCF_965194825.1 Balaenoptera physalus | reverse complement strand
CATGGAGCATTTTGATGAGAGTGGCCTTGGAAGACAGTGAGGCGAGACGTCATGGGGAATTAGGGTGACAGTGGTCAAGGAGCATTGTGATGAAAGTGTTCATGGAGCAATGCGATTATCAGGACAATGGAGCATTGTGAATACAAAGGCCATGGAACATTGAGATAACAGAGTTCATGGAGCATTGTGATGACAAGTGTCCTGGAACCTAGTGATGACACGGTTCATACAGCATTGAGATGTCCAGGGCCAAGGCGAATTGTGATGACACGTGTCATGGGGCCTTGTGATGACATTGGTCATCTTGCATTGTGATGACAGTTGTCATGTAGAATTTTGATTAAAGGCATCATGGAGCACTGTGATGACAAAGGACAGGGAATATTTTGATGACAAGGGTCATTGAGCAATGGGATGACACAGGAAAGGCGTATTATGATCACAAGTGTTCTGGAGCATTGTGATGACAAGGGCATGGGGCATTCTAATTACAAGGGCCATGGAGCATTGTGATGTCAACGGCATGGAGCATTGTGATGACAGGGTTCTTGGAGCATTGTGATGACAATGGTCATCAAGCATTGTGATGACAGGGGTCAAAGAGCATTGTGATGAGAAAAACCATAGAGCATAGTGATGTCAGAGGCCATGGAACATTGTGATGACAAGGCCATGGACCATTGTTATGACAAGGGTCATGGAGCATTGTGATGACAAATGACGTGGAGCATGTGATGACAAGTGTCATGGGGCATTTTGATGACACTGGCATGGAGCATTATGATGACAAGAGTTCTGGAGCATTTTGATGACAGCGCATGGAGCATTGTGATGACAGGGCCCATGGAACATTGTGATGAAAAGGACAGGGAACATTGTGATGAATGGGTTCATGGAGCATTGTGATGAAGGTGCCATGGAGCATTGAGATGACAGGCGTCATTAGGAATGGTGATGACATTGGTCATGGATCATTGTGATGAAAGTGATCATGGAGCAATATGATAACAGGGGCCATGGAGCATTGTGATGACAGGTGTATTGGAGCATTGTGATGAAAGTCGTCATGGATCATTGTGATGACATGTGCCCTGGAACACTGTGATGACACGGTTCATCGAGTATTGTGATGACAAGGGTCATAGCGAATTGTGATGACAGGTGTCATGGGGCCTTGTGATGACATTGATCATCTAGGAATTGTGATGAAAGGTATCATGGAGCACTGAGATGACTGGGGGAATGAATCATTGTTATGAAAATTGTCCTGGATTATCGTGATGACAGCAGTCAAGGGAGAATTGTGATGACAGGGATTATGCAGCATTGTGTTGACAAGGGTATGGACTATTGTGATGACAATGGTCGTGGAGCAAAGTGATGTAAGTTTTCATGGAACATCGTGATGAAAAGTGCCTGGGAGCATTGTGACGATAAAGGCCGTTGAGCATTGTGATGACAAGTGTCATGGAGCATTGTAATGAAAGGTTTCATTGTGCACTGTGATGAAAAGGGGGATGGAGTATTGTGATGAAACTGGTCCTGGAGCATTGTGATAACAAATTCATGGAGCATTGTGATGACAGGCATCATGGAGCATTGTGATGACAAGTGTCATGCAATATTGTGCTGACACAGATCATGGAGCATTTTGATGAGAGTGGCCTTGGAAGACAGTGAGGCGAGACGTCATGGGGAATTAGGGTGACAGTGGTCAAGGAGCATTGTGATGAAAGTGTTCATGGAGCAATGCGATTATCAGGACAATGGAGCATTGTGAATACAAAGGCCATGGAACATTGAGATAACAGAGTTCATGGAGCATTGTGATGACAAGTGTCCTGGAACCTAGTGATGACACGGTTCATACAGCATTGAGATGTCCAGGGCCAAGGCGAATTGTGATGACACGTGTCATGGGGCCTTGTGATGACATTGGTCATCTTGCATTGTGATGACAGTTGTCATGTAGAATTTTGATTAAAGGCATCATGGAGCACTGTGATGACAAAGGACAAGGAATATTTTGATGACAAGGGTCATTGAGCAATGGGATGACACAGGAAAGGCGTATTATGATCACAAGTGTTCTGGAGCATTGTGATGACAAGGGCATGGGGCATTCTAATTACAAGGGCCATGGAGCATTGTGATGTCAACGGCATGGAGCATTGTGATGACAGGGTTCTTGGAGCATTGTGATGACAATGGTCATCAAGCATTGTGATGACAGGGGTCAAAGAGCATTGTGATGAGAAAACCATAGAGCATAGTGATGTCAGAGGCCATGGAACATTGTGATGACAAGGCCATGGACCATTGTTATGACAAGGGTCATGGAGCATTGTGATGACAAATGACGTGGAGCATTGTGATGACAAGTGTCATGGGGCATTTTGATGACACTGGCATGGAGCATTATGATGACAAGAGTTCTGGAGCATTTTGATGACAAGCGCATGGAGCATTGTGATGACAGGGCCCATGGAACATTGTGATGAAAAGGACAGGGAACATTGTGATGAATGGGTTCATGGAGCATTGTGATGAAGGTGGCCATGGAGCATTGAGATGACAGGCGTCATTAGGAATGGTGATGACATTGGTCATGGATCATTGTGATGAAAGTGATCATGGAGCAATATGATAACAGGGGCCATGGAGCATTGTGATGACAGGTGTATTGGAGCATTGTGATGAAAGTCGTCATGGATCATTGTGATGACATGTGCCCTGGAACACTGTGATGACACGGTTCATCGAGTATTGTGATGACAAGGGTCATAGCGAATTGTGATGACAGGTGTCATGGGGCCTTGTGATGACATTGATCATCTAGGAATTGTGATGAAAGGTATCATGGAGCACTGAGATGACTGGGGGAATGAATCATTGTTATGAAAATTGTCCTGGATTATCGTGATGACAGCAGTCAAGGAGAATTGTGATGACAGGGATTATGCGCATTGTGTTGACAAGGGTATGGACTATTGTGATGACAATGGTCGTGGAGCAAAGTGATGTAAGTTTTCATGGAACATCGTGATGAAAAGTGCCTGGGAGCATTGTGACGATAAAGGCCGTTGAGCATTGTGATGACAAGTGTCATGGAGCATTGTAATGAAAGGTTTCATTGTGCACTGTGATGAAAAGGGGGATGGAGTATTGTGATGAAACTGGTCCTGGAGCATTGTGATAACAAATTCATGGAGCATTGTGATGACAGGCATCATGGAGCATTGTGATGACAAGTGTCATGCAATATTGTGCTGACACAGATCATGGAGCATTTTGATGAGAGTGGCCTTGGAAGACAGTGAGGCGAGACGTCATGGGGAATTAGGGTGACAGTGGTCAAGGAGCATTGTGATGAAAGTGTTCATGGAGCAATGCGATTATCAGGACAATGGAGCATTGTGAATACAAAGGCCATGGAACATTGAGATAACAGAGTTCATGGAGCATTGTGATGACAAGTGTCCTGGAACCTAGTGATGACACGGTTCATACAGCATTGAGATGTCCAGGGCCAAGGCGAATTGTGATGACACGTGTCATGGGGCCTTGTGATGACATTGGTCATCTTGCATTGTGATGACAGTTGTCATGTAGAATTTTGATTAAAGGCATCATGGAGCACTGTGATGACAAAGGACAAGGAATATTTTGATGGACAAGGGTCATTGAGCAATGGGATGACACAGGAAAGGCGTATTATGATCACAAGTGTTCTGGAGCATTGTGATGACAAGGGCATGGAGCATTCTAATTACAAGGGCCATGGAGCATTGTGATGTCAACGGCATGGAGCATTGTGATGACAGGGTTCTTGGAGCATTGTGATGACAATGGTCATCAAGCATTGTGATGACAGGGGTCAAAGAGCATTGTGATGAGAAAAACCATAGAGCATAGTGATGTCAGAGGCCATGGAACATTGTGATGACAAGGCCATGGACCATTGTTATGACAAGGGTCATGGAGCATTGTGATGACAAATGACGTGGAGCATTGTGATGACAAGTGTCATGGGGCATTTTGATGACACTGGCATGGAGCATTATGATGACAAGAGTTCTGGAGCATTTTGATGACAAGCGCATGGAGCATTGTGATGACAGGGCCCATGGAACATTGTGATGAAAAGGACAGGGAACATTGTGATGAATGGGTTCATGGAGCATTGTGATGAAGGTGCCATGGAGCATTGAGATGACAGGCGTCATTAGGAATGGTGATGACATTGGTCATGGATCATTGTGATGAAAGTGATCATGGAGCAATATGATAACAGGGGCCATGGAGCATTGTGATGACAGGTGTATTGGAGCATTGTGATGAAAGTCGTCATGGATCATTGTGATGACATGTGCCCTGGAACACTGTGATGACACGGTTCATCGAGTATTGTGATGACAAGGGTCATAGCGAATTGTGATGACAGGTGTCATGGGGCCTTGTGATGACATTGATCATCTAGGAATTGTGATGAAAGGTATCATGGAGCACTGAGATGACTGGGGGAATGAATCATTGTTATGAAAATTGTCCTGGATTATCGTGATGACAGCAGTCAAGGAGAATTGTGATGACAGGGATTATGCAGCATTGTGTTGACAAGGGTATGGACTATTGTGATGACAATGGTCGTGGAGCAAAGTGATGTAAGTTTTCATGGAACATCGTGATGAAAAGTGCCTGGGAGCATTGTGACGATAAAGGCCGTTGAGCATTGTGATGACAAGTGTCATGGAGCATTGTAATGAAAGGTTTCATTGTGCACTGTGATGAAAAGGGGGATGGAGTATTGTGATGAAACTGGTCCTGGAGCATTGTGATAACAAATTCATGGAGCATTGTGATGACAGGCATCATGGAGCATTGTGATGACAAGTGTCATGCAATATTGTGCTGACACAGATCATGGAGCATTTTGATGAGAGTGGCCTTGGAAGACAGTGAGGCGAGACGTCATGGGGAATTAGGGTGACAGTGGTCAAGGAGCATTGTGATGAAAGTGTTCATGGAGCAATGCGATTATCAGGACAATGGAGCATTGTGAATACAAAGGCCATGGAACATTGAGATAACAGAGTTCATGGAGCATTGTGATGACAAGTGTCCTGGAACCTAGTGATGACACGGTTCATACAGCATTGAGATGTCCAGGGCCAAGGCGAATTGTGATGACACGTGTCATGGGGCCTTGTGATGACATTGGTCATCTTGCATTGTGATGACAGTTGTCATGTAGAATTTTGATTAAAGGCATCATGGAGCACTGTGATGACAAAGGACAAGGAATATTTTGATGACAAGGGTCATTGAGCAATGGGATGACACAGGAAAGGCGTATTATGATCACAAGTGTTCTGGAGCATTGTGATGACAAGGGCATGGGGCATTCTAATTACAAGGGCCATGGAGCATTGTGATGTCAACGGCATGGAGCATTGTGATGACAGGGTTCTTGGAGCATTGTGATGACAATGGTCATCAAGCATTGTGATGACAGGGGTCAAAGAGCATTGTGATGAGAAAAACCATAGAGCATAGTGATGTCAGAGGCCATGGAACATTGTGATGACAAGGCCATGGACCATTGTTATGACAAGGGTCATGGAGCATTGTGATGACAAATGACGTGGAGCATTGTGATGACAAGTGTCATGGGGCATTTTGATGACACTGGCATGGAGCATTATGATGACAAGAGTTCTGGAGCATTTTGATGACAAGCGCATGGAGCATTGTGATGACAGGGCCCATGGAACATTGTGATGAAAAGGACAGGGAACATTGTGATGAATGGGTTCATGGAGCATTGTGATGAAGGTGCCATGGAGCATTGAGATGACAGGCGTCATTAGGAATGGTGATGACATTGGTCATGGATCATTGTGATGAAAGTGATCATGGAGCAATATGATAACAGGGGCCATGGAGCATTGTGATGACAGGTGTATTGGAGCATTGTGATGAAAGTCGTCATGGATCATTGTGATGACATGTGCCCTGGAACACTGTGATGACACGGTTCATCGAGTATTGTGATGACAAGGGTCATAGCGAATTGTGATGACAGGTGTCATGGGGCCTTGTGATGACATTGATCATCTAGGAATTGTGATGAAAGGTATCATGGAGCACTGAGATGACTGGGGGAATGAATCATTGTTATGAAAATTGTCCTGGATTATCGTGATGACAGCAGTCAAGGAGAATTGTGATGACAGGGATTATGCAGCATTGTGTTGACAAGGGTATGGACTATTGTGATGACAATGGTCGTGGAGCAAAGTGATGTAAGTTTTCATGGAACATCGTGATGAAAAGTGCCTGGGAGCATTGTGACGATAAAGGCCGTTGAGCATTGTGATGACAAGTGTCATGGAGCATTGTAATGAAAGGTTTCATTGTGCACTGTGATGAAAAGGGGGATGGAGTATTGTGATGAAACTGGTCCTGGAGCATTGTGATAACAAATTCATGGAGCATTGTGATGACAGGCATCATGGAGCATTGTGATGACAAGTGTCATGCAATATTGTGCTGACACAGATCATGGAGCATTTTGATGAGAGTGGCCTTGGAAGACAGTGAGGCGAGACGTCATGGGGAATTAGGGTGACAGTGGTCAAGGAGCATTGTGATGAAAGTGTTCATGGAGCAATGCGATTATCAGGACAATGGAGCATTGTGAATACAAAGGCCATGGAACATTGAGATAACAGAGTTCATGGAGCATTGTGATGACAAGTGTCCTGGAACCTAGTGATGACACGGTTCATACAGCATTGAGATGTCCAGGGCCAAGGCGAATTGTGATGACACGTGTCATGGGGCCTTGTGATGACATTGGTCATCTTGCATTGTGATGACAGTTGTCATGTAGAATTTTGATTAAAGGCATCATGGAGCACTGTGATGACAAAGGACAAGGAATATTTTGATGACAAGGGTCATTGAGCAATGGGATGACACAGGAAAGGCGTATTATGATCACAAGTGTTCTGGAGCATTGTGATGACAAGGGCATGGAGCATTCTAATTACAAGGGCCATGGAGCATTGTGATGTCAACGGCATGGAGCATTGTGATGACAGGGTTCTTGGAGCATTGTGATGACAATGGTCATCAAGCATTGTGATGACAGGGGTCAAAGAGCATTGTGATGAGAAAAACCATAGAGCATAGTGATGTCAGAGGCCATGGAACATTGTGATGACAAGGCCATGGACCATTGTTATGACAAGGGTCATGGAGCATTGTGATGACAAATGACGTGGAGCATTGTGATGACAAGTGTCATGGGGCATTTTGATGAGACTGGCATGGAGCATTATGATGACAAGAGTTCTGGAGCATTTTGATGACAAGCGCATGGAGCATTGTGATGACAGGGCCCATGGAACATTGTGATGAAAAGGACAGGGAACATTGTGATGAATGGGTTCATGGAGCATTGTGATGAAGGTGCCATGGAGCATTGAGATGACAGGCGTCATTAGGAATGGTGATGACATTGGTCATGGATCATTGTGATGAAAGTGATCATGGAGCAATATGATAACAGGGGCCATGGAGCATTGTGATGACAGGTGTATTGGAGCATTGTGATGAAAGTCGTCATGGATCATTGTGATGACATGTGCCCTGGAACACTGTGATGACACGGTTCATCGAGTATTGTGATGACAAGGGTCATAGCGAATTGTGATGACAGGTGTCATGGGGCCTTGTGATGACATTGATCATCTAGGAATTGTGATGAAAGGTATCATGGAGCACTGAGATGACTGGGGGAATGAATCATTGTTATGAAAATTGTCCTGGATTATCGTGATGACAGCAGTCAAGGAGAATTGTGATGACAGGGATTATGCAGCATTGTGTTGACAAGGGTATGGACTATTGTGATGACAATGGTCGTGGAGCAAAGTGATGTAAGTTTTCATGGAACATCGTGATGAAAAGTGCCTGGGAGCATTGTGACGATAAAGGCCGTTGAGCATTGTGATGACAAGTGTCATGGAGCATTGTAATGAAAGGTTTCATTGTGCACTGTGATGAAAAGGGGGATGGAGTATTGTGATGAAACTGGTCCTGGAGCATTGTGATAACAAATTCATGGAGCATTGTGATGACAGGCATCATGGAGCATTGTGATGACAAGTGTCATGCAATATTGTGCTGACACAGATCATGGAGCATTTTGATGAGAGTGGCCTTGGAAGACAGTGAGGCGAGACGTCATGGGGAATTAGGGTGACAGTGGTCAAGGAGCATTGTGATGAAAGTGTTCATGGAGCAATGCGATTATCAGGACAATGGAGCATTGTGAATACAAAGGCCATGGAACATTGAGATAACAGAGTTCATGGAGCATTGTGATGACAAGTGTCCTGGAACCTAGTGATGACACGGTTCATACAGCATTGAGATGTCCAGGGCCAAGGCGAATTGTGATGACACGTGTCATGGGGCCTTGTGATGACATTGGTCATCTTGCATTGTGATGACAGTTGTCATGTAGAATTTTGATTAAAGGTATCATGGAGCACTGTGATGACAAAGGACAAGGAATATTTTGATGACAAGGGTCATTGAGCAATGGGATGACACAGGAAAGGCGTATTATGATCACAAGTGTTCTGGAGCATTGTGATGACAAGGGCATGGGGCATTCTAATTACAAGGGCCATGGAGCATTGTGATGTCAACGGCATGGAGCATTGTGATGACAGGGTTCTTGGAGCATTGTGATGACAATGGTCATCAAGCATTGTGATGACAGGGGTCAAAGAGCATTGTGATGAGAAAAACCATAGAGCATAGTGATGTCAGAGGCCATGGAACATTGTGATGACAAGGCCATGGACCATTGTTATGACAAGGGTCATGGAGCATTGTGATGACAAATGACGTGGAGCATTGTGATGACAAGTGTCATGGGGCATTTTGATGAGACTGGCATGGAGCATTATGATGACAAGAGTTCTGGAGCATTTTGATGACAAGCGCATGGAGCATTGTGATGACAGGGCCCATGGAACATTGTGATGAAAAGGACAGGGAACATTGTGATGAATGGGTTCATGGAGCATTGTGATGAAGGTGCCATGGAGCATTGAGATGACAGGCGTCATTAGGAATGGTGATGACATTGGTCATGGATCATTGTGATGAAAGTGATCATGGAGCAATATGATAACAGGGGCCATGGAGCATTGTGATGACAGGTGTATTGGAGCATTGTGATGAAAGTCGTCATGGATCATTGTGATGACATGTGCCCTGGAACACTGTGATGACACGGTTCATCGAGTATTGTGATGACAAGGGTCATAGCGAATTGTGATGACAGGTGTCATGGGGCCTTGTGATGACATTGATCATCTAGGAATTGTGATGAAAGGTATCATGGAGCACTGAGATGACTGGGGGAATGAATCATTGTTATGAAAATTGTCCTGGATTATCGTGATGACAGCAGTCAAGGAGAATTGTGATGACAGGGATTATGCAGCATTGTGTTGACAAGGGTATGGACTATTGTGATGACAATGGTCGTGGAGCAAAGTGATGTAAGTTTTCATGGAACATCGTGATGAAAAGTGCCTGGGAGCATTGTGACGATAAAGGCCGTTGAGCATTGTGATGACAAGTGTCATGGAGCATTGTAATGAAAGGTTTCATTGTGCACTGTGATGAAAAGGGGGATGGAGTATTGTGATGAAACTGGTCCTGGAGCATTGTGATAACAAATTCATGGAGCATTGTGATGACAGGCATCATGGAGCATTGTGATGACAAGTGTCATGCAATATTGTGCTGACACAGATCATGGAGCATTTTGATGAGAGTGGCCTTGGAAGACAGTGAGGCGAGACGTCATGGGGAATTAGGGTGACAGTGGTCAAGGAGCATTGTGATGAAAGTGTTCATGGAGCAATGCGATTATCAGGACAATGGAGCATTGTGAATACAAAGGCCATGGAACATTGAGATAACAGAGTTCATGGAGCATTGTGATGACAAGTGTCCTGGAACCTAGTGATGACACGGTTCATACAGCATTGAGATGTCCAGGGCCAAGGCGAATTGTGATGACACGTGTCATGGGGCCTTGTGATGACATTGGTCATCTTGCATTGTGATGACAGTTGTCATGTAGAATTTTGATTAAAGGCATCATGGAGCACTGTGATGACAAAGGACAAGGAATATTTTGATGACAAGGGTCATTGAGCAATGGGATGACACAGGAAAGGCGTATTATGATCACAAGTGTTCTGGAGCATTGTGATGACAAGGGCATGGAGCATTCTAATTACAAGGGCCATGGAGCATTGTGATGTCAACGGCATGGAGCATTGTGATGACAGGGTTCTTGGAGCATTGTGATGACAATGGTCATCAAGCATTGTGATGACAGGGGTCAAAGAGCATTGTGATGAGAAAAACCATAGAGCATAGTGATGTCAGAGGCCATGGAACATTGTGATGACAAGGCCATGGACCATTGTTATGACAAGGGTCATGGAGCATTGTGATGACAAATGACGTGGAGCATTGTGATGACAAGTGTCATGGGGCATTTTGATGACACTGGCATGGAGCATTATGATGACAAGAGTTCTGGAGCATTTTGATGACAAGCGCATGGAGCATTGTGATGACAGGGCCCATGGAACATTGTGATGAAAAGGACAGGGAACATTGTGATGAATGGGTTCATGGAGCATTGTGATGAAGGTGCCATGGAGCATTGAGATGACAGGCGTCATTAGGAATGGTGATGACATTGGTCATGGATCATTGTGATGAAAGTGATCATGGAGCAATATGATAACAGGGGCCATGGAGCATTGTGATGACAGGTGTATTGGAGCATTGTGATGAAAGTCGTCATGGATCATTGTGATGACATGTGCCCTGGAACACTGTGATGACACGGTTCATCGAGTATTGTGATGACAAGGGTCATAGCGAATTGTGATGACAGGTGTCATGGGGCCTTGTGATGACATTGATCATCTAGGAATTGTGATGAAAGGTATCATGGAGCACTGAGATGACTGGGGGAATGAATCATTGTTATGAAAATTGTCCTGGATTATCGTGATGACAGCAGTCAAGGAGAATTGTGATGACAGGGATTATGCAGCATTGTGTTGACAAGGGTATGGACTATTGTGATGACAATGGTCGTGGAGCAAAGTGATGTAAGTTTTCATGGAACATCGTGATGAAAAGTGCCTGGGAGCATTGTGACGATAAAGGCCGTTGAGCATTGTGATGACAAGTGTCATGGAGCATTGTAATGAAAGGTTTCATTGTGCACTGTGATGAAAAGGGGGATGGAGTATTGTGATGAAACTGGTCCTGGAGCATTGTGATAACAAATTCATGGAGCATTGTGATGACAGGCATCATGGAGCATTGTGATGACAAGTGTCATGCAATATTGTGCTGACACAGATCATGGAGCATTTTGATGAGAGTGGCCTTGGAAGACAGTGAGGCGAGACGTCATGGGGAATTAGGGTGACAGTGGTCAAGGAGCATTGTGATGAAAGTGTTCATGGAGCAATGCGATTATCAGGACAATGGAGCATTGTGAATACAAAGGCCATGGAACATTGAGATAACAGAGTTCATGGAGCATTGTGATGACAAGTGTCCTGGAACCTAGTGATGACACGGTTCATACAGCATTGAGATGTCCAGGGCCAAGGCGAATTGTGATGACACGTGTCATGGGGCCTTGTGATGACATTGGTCATCTTGCATTGTGATGACAGTTGTCATGTAGAATTTTGATTAAAGGCATCATGGAGCACTGTGATGACAAAGGACAAGGAATATTTTGATGACAAGGGTCATTGAGCAATGGGATGACACAGGAAAGGCGTATTATGATCACAAGTGTTCTGGAGCATTGTGATGACAAGGGCATGGAGCATTCTAATTACAAGGGCCATGGAGCATTGTGCTGTCAACGGCATGGAGCATTGTGATGACAGGGTTCTTGGAGCATTGTGATGACAATGGTCATCAAGCATTGTGATGACAGGGGTCAAAGAGCATTGTGATGAGAAAAACCATAGAGCATAGTGATGTCAGAGGCCATGGAACATTGTGATGACAAGGCCATGGACCATTGTTATGACAAGGGTCATGGAGCATTGTGATGACAAATGACGTGGAGCATTGTGATGACAAGTGTCATGGGGCATTTTGATGACACTGGCATGGAGCATTATGATGACAAGAGTTCTGGAGCATTTTGATGACAAGCGCATGGAGCATTGTGATGACAGGGCCCATGGAACATTGTGATGAAAAGGACAGGGAACATTGTGATGAATGGGTTCATGGAGCATTGTGATGAAGGTGCCATGGAGCATTGAGATGACAGGCGTCATTAGGAATGGTGATGACATTGGTCATGGATCATTGTGATGAAAGTGATCATGGAGCAATATGATAACAGGGGCCATGGAGCATTGTGATGACAGGTGTATTGGAGCATTGTGATGAAAGTCGTCATGGATCATTGTGATGACATGTGCCCTGGAACACTGTGATGACACGGTTCATCGAGTATTGTGATGACAAGGGTCATAGCGAATTGTGATGACAGGTGTCATGGGGCCTTGTGATGACATTGATCATCTAGGAATTGTGATGAAAGGTATCATGGAGCACTGAGATGACTGGGGGAATGAACCATTGTTATGAAAATTGTCCTGGATTATCGTGATGACAGCAGTCAAGGAGAATTGTGATGACAGGGATTATGCAGCATTGTGTTGACAAGGGTATGGACTATTGTGATGACAATGGTCGTGGAGCAAAGTGATGTAAGTTTTCATGGAACATCGTGATGAAAAGTGCCTGGGAGCATTGTGACGATAAAGGCCGTTGAGCATTGTGATGACAAGTGTCATGGAGCATTGTAATGAAAGGTTTCATTGTGCACTGTGATGAAAAGGGGGATGGAGTATTGTGATGAAACTGGTCCTGGAGCATTGTGATAACAAATTCATGGAGCATTGTGATGACAGGCATCATGGAGCATTGTGATGACAAGTGTCATGCAATATTGTGCTGACACAGATCATGGAGCATTTTGATGAGAGTGGCCTTGGAAGACAGTGAGGCGAGACGTCATGGGGAATTAGGGTGACAGTGGTCAAGGAGCATTGTGATGAAAGTGTTCATGGAGCAATGCGATTATCAGGACAATGGAGCATTGTGAATACAAAGGCCATGGAACATTGAGATAACAGAGTTCATGGAGCATTGTGATGACAAGTGTCCTGGAACCTAGTGATGACACGGTTCATACAGCATTGAGATGTCCAGGGCCAAGGCGAATTGTGATGACACGTGTCATGGGGCCTTGTGATGACATTGGTCATCTTGCATTGTGATGACAGTTGTCATGTAGAATTTTGATTAAAGGCATCATGGAGCACTGTGATGACAAAGGACAAGGAATATTTTGATGACAAGGGTCATTGAGCAATGGGATGACACAGGAAAGGCGTATTATGATCACAAGTGTTCTGGAGCATTGTGATGACAAGGGCATGGAGCATTCTAATTACAAGGGCCATGGAGCATTGTGCTGTCAACGGCATGGAGCATTGTGATGACAGGGTTCTTGGAGCATTGTGATGACAATGGTCATCAAGCATTGTGATGACAGGGGTCAAAGAGCATTGTGATGAGAAAAACCATAGAGCATAGTGATGTCAGAGGCCATGGAACATTGTGATGACAAGGCCATGGACCATTGTTATGACAAGGGTCATGGAGCATTGTGATGACAAATGACGTGGAGCATTGTGATGACAAGTGTCATGGGGCATTTTGATGACACTGGCATGGAGCATTATGATGACAAGAGTTCTGGAGCATTTTGATGACAAGCGCATGGAGCATTGTGATGACAGGGCCCATGGAACATTGTGATGAAAAGGACAGGGAACATTGTGATGAATGGGTTCATGGAGCATTGTGATGAAGGTGCCATGGAGCATTGAGATGACAGGCGTCATTAGGAATGGTGATGACATTGGTCATGGATCATTGTGATGAAAGTGATCATGGAGCAATATGATAACAGGGGCCATGGAGCATTGTGATGACAGGTGTATTGGAGCATTGTGATGAAAGTCGTCATGGATCATTGTGATGACATGTGCCCTGGAACACTGTGATGACACGGTTCATCGAGTATTGTGATGACAAGGGTCATAGCGAATTGTGATGACAGGTGTCATGGGGCCTTGTGATGACATTGATCATCTAGGAATTGTGATGAAAGGTATCATGGAGCACTGAGATGACTGGGGGAATGAACCATTGTTATGAAAATTGTCCTGGATTATCGTGATGACAGCAGTCAAGGAGAATTGTGATGACAGGGATTATGCAGCATTGTGTTGACAAGGGTATGGACTATTGTGATGACAATGGTCGTGGAGCAAAGTGATGTAAGTTTTCATGGAACATCGTGATGAAAAGTGCCTGGGAGCATTGTGACGATAAAGGCCGTTGAGCATTGTGATGACAAGTGTCATGGAGCATTGTAATGAAAGGTTTCATTGTGCACTGTGATGAAAAGGGGGATGGAGTATTGTGATGAAACTGGTCCTGGAGCATTGTGATAACAAATTCATGGAGCATTGTGATGACAGGCATCATGGAGCATTGTGATGACAAGTGTCATGCAATATTGTGCTGACACAGATCATGGAGCATTTTGATGAGAGTGGCCTTGGAAGACAGTGAGGCGAGACGTCATGGGGAATTAGGGTGACAGTGGTCAAGGAGCATTGTGATGAAAGTGTTCATGGAGCAATGCGATTATCAGGACAATGGAGCATTGTGAATACAAAGGCCATGGAACATTGAGATAACAGAGTTCATGGAGCATTGTGATGACAAGTGTCCTGGAACCTAGTGATGACACGGTTCATACAGCATTGAGATGTCCAGGGCCAAGGCGAATTGTGATGACACGTGTCATGGGGCCTTGTGATGACATTGGTCATCTTGCATTGTGATGACAGTTGTCATGTAGAATTTTGATTAAAGGTATCATGGAGCACTGTGATGACAAAGGACAAGGAATATTTTGATGACAAGGGTCATTGAGCAATGGGATGACACAGGAAAGGCGTATTATGATCACAAGTGTTCTGGAGCATTGTGATGACAAGGGCATGGAGCATTCTAATTACAAGGGCCATGGAGCATTGTGATGTCAACGGCATGGAGCATTGTGATGACAGGGTTCTTGGAGCATTGTGATGACAATGGTCATCAAGCATTGTGATGACAGGGGTCAAAGAGCATTGTGATGAGAAAAACCATAGAGCATAGTGATGTCAGAGGCCATGGAACATTGTGATGACAAGGCCATGGACCATTGTTATGACAAGGGTCATGGAGCATTGTGATGACAAATGACGTGGAGCATTGTGATGACAAGTGTCATGGGGCATTTTGATGAGACTGGCATGGAGCATTATGATGACAAGAGTTCTGGAGCATTTTGATGACAAGCGCATGGAGCATTGTGATGACAGGGCCCATGGAACATTGTGATGAAAAGGACAGGGAACATTGTGATGAATGGGTTCATGGAGCATTGTGATGAAGGTGCCATGGAGCATTGAGATGACAGGCGTCATTAGGAATGGTGATGACATTGGTCATGGATCATTGTGATGAAAGTGATCATGGAGCAATATGATAACAGGGGCCATGGAGCATTGTGATGACAGGTGTATTGGAGCATTGTGATGAAAGTCGTCATGGATCATTGTGATGACATGTGACCTGGAACACTGTGATGACACGGTTCATCGAGTATTGTGATGACAAGGGTCATAGCGAATTGTGATGACAGGTGTCATGGGGCCTTGTGATGACATTGATCATCTAGGAATTGTGATGAAAGGTATCATGGAGCACTGAGATGACTGGGGGAATGAATCATTGTTATGAAAATTGTCCTGGATTATCGTGATGACAGCAGTCAAGGAGAATTGTGATGACAGGGATTATGCAGCATTGTGTTGACAAGGGTATGGACTATTGTGATGACAATGGTCGTGGAGCAAAGTGATGTAAGTTTTCATGGAACATCGTGATGAAAAGTGCCTGGAAGCATTGTGACGATAAAGGCCGTTGAGCATTGTGATGACAAGTGTCATGGAGCATTGTAATGAAAGGTTTCATTGTGCACTGTGATGAAAAGGGGGATGGAGTATTGTGATGAAACTGGTCCTGGAGCATTGTGATAACAAATTCATGGAGCATTGTGATGACAGGCATCATGGAGCATTGTGATGACAAGTGTCATGCAATATTGTGCTGACACAGATCATGGAGCATTTTGATGAGAGTGGCCTTGGAAGACAGTGAGGCGAGACGTCATGGGGAATTAGGGTGACAGTGGTCAAGGAGCATTGTGATGAAAGTGTTCATGGAGCAATGCGATTATCAGGACAATGGAGCATTGTGAATACAAAGGCCATGGAACATTGAGATAACAGAGTTCATGGAGCATTGTGATGACAAGTGTCCTGGAACCTAGTGATGACACGGTTCATACAGCATTGAGATGTCCAGGGCCAAGGCGAATTGTGATGACACGTGTCATGGGGCCTTGTGATGACATTGGTCATCTTGCATTGTGATGACAGTTGTCATGTAGAATTTTGATTAAAGGTATCATGGAGCACTGTGATGACAAAGGACAAGGAATATTTTGATGACAAGGGTCATTGAGCAATGGGATGACACAGGAAAGGCGTATTATGATCACAAGTGTTCTGGAGCATTGTGATGACAAGGGCATGGGGCATTCTAATTACAAGGGCCATGGAGCATTGTGATGTCAACGGCATGGAGCATTGTGATGACAGGGTTCTTGGAGCATTGTGATGACAATGGTCATCAAGCATTGTGATGACAGGGGTCAAAGAGCATTGTGATGAGAAAAACCATAGAGCATAGTGATGTCAGAGGCCATGGAACATTGTGATGACAAGGCCATGGACCATTGTTATGACAAGGGTCATGGAGCATTGTGATGACAAATGACGTGGAGCATTGTGATGACAAGTGTCATGGGGCATTTTGATGAGACTGGCATGGAGCATTATGATGACAAGAGTTCTGGAGCATTTTGATGACAAGCGCATGGAGCATTGTGATGACAGGGCCCATGGAACATTGTGATGAAAAGGACAGGGAACATTGTGATGAATGGGTTCATGGAGCATTGTGATGAAGGTGCCATGGAGCATTGAGATGACAGGCGTCATTAGGAATGGTGATGACATTGGTCATGGATCATTGTGATGAAAGTGATCATGGAGCAATATGATAACAGGGGCCATGGAGCATTGTGATGACAGGTGTATTGGAGCATTGTGATGAAAGTCGTCATGGATCATTGTGATGACATGTGACCTGGAACACTGTGATGACACGGTTCATCGAGTATTGTGATGACAAGGGTCATAGCGAATTGTGATGACAGGTGTCATGGGGCCTTGTGATGACATTGATCATCTAGGAATTGTGATGAAAGGTATCATGGAGCACTGAGATGACTGGGGGAATGAATCATTGTTATGAAAATTGTCCTGGATTATCGTGATGACAGCAGTCAAGGAGAATTGTGATGACAGGGATTATGCAGCATTGTGTTGACAAGGGTATGGACTATTGTGATGACAATGGTCGTGGAGCAAAGTGATGTAAGTTTTCATGGAACATCGTGATGAAAAGTGCCTGGAAGCATTGTGACGATAAAGGCCGTTGAGCATTGTGATGACAAGTGTCATGGAGCATTGTAATGAAAGGTTTCATTGTGCACTGTGATGAAAAGGGGGATGGAGTATTGTGATGAAACTGGTCCTGGAGCATTGTGATAACAAATTCATGGAGCATTGTGATGACAGGCATCATGGAGCATTGTGATGACAAGTGTCATGCAATATTGTGCTGACACAGATCATGGAGCATTTTGATGAGAGTGGCCTTGGAAGACAGTGAGGCGAGACGTCATGGGGAATTAGGGTGACAGTGGTCAAGGAGCATTGTGATGAAAGTGTTCATGGAGCAATGCGATTATCAGGACAATGGAGCATTGTGAATACAAAGGCCATGGAACATTGAGATAACAGAGTTCATGGAGCATTGTGATGACAAGTGTCCTGGAACCTAGTGATGACACGGTTCATACAGCATTGAGATGTCCAGGGCCAAGGCGAATTGTGATGACACGTGTCATGGGGCCTTGTGATGACATTGGTCATCTTGCATTGTGATGACAGTTGTCATGTAGAATTTTGATTAAAGGTATCATGGAGCACTGTGATGACAAAGGACAAGGAATATTTTGATGACAAGGGTCATTGAGCAATGGGATGACACAGGAAAGGCGTATTATGATCACAAGTGTTCTGGAGCATTGTGATGACAAGGGCATGGGGCATTCTAATTACAAGGGCCATGGAGCATTGTGATGTCAACGGCATGGAGCATTGTGATGACAGGGTTCTTGGAGCATTGTGATGACAATGGTCATCAAGCATTGTGATGACAGGGGTCAAAGAGCATTGTGATGAGAAAAACCATAGAGCATAGTGATGTCAGAGGCCATGGAACATTGTGATGACAAGGCCATGGACCATTGTTATGACAAGGGTCATGGAGCATTGTGATGACAAATGACGTGGAGCATTGTGATGACAAGTGTCATGGGGCATTTTGATGAGACTGGCATGGAGCATTATGATGACAAGAGTTCTGGAGCATTTTGATGACAAGCGCATGGAGCATTGTGATGACAGGGCCCATGGAACATTGTGATGAAAAGGACAGGGAACATTGTGATGAATGGGTTCATGGAGCATTGTGATGAAGGTGCCATGGAGCATTGAGATGACAGGCGTCATTAGGAATGGTGATGACATTGGTCATGGATCATTGTGATGAAAGTGATCATGGAGCAATATGATAACAGGGGCCATGGAGCATTGTGATGACAGGTGTATTGGAGCATTGTGATGAAAGTCGTCATGGATCATTGTGATGACATGTGCCCTGGAACACTGTGATGACACGGTTCATCGAGTATTGTGATGACAAGGGTCATAGCGAATTGTGATGACAGGTGTCATGGGGCCTTGTGATGACATTGATCATCTAGGAATTGTGATGAAAGGTATCATGGAGCACTGAGATGACTGGGGGAATGAATCATTGTTATGAAAATTGTCCTGGATTATCGTGATGACAGCAGTCAAGGAGAATTGTGATGACAGGGATTATGCAGCATTGTGTTGACAAGGGTATGGACTATTGTGATGACAATGGTCGTGGCGCAAAGTGATGTAAGTTTTCATGGAACATCGTGATGAAAAGTGCCTGGGAGCATTGTGACGATAAAGGCCGTTGAGCATTGTGATGACAAGTGTCATGGAGCATTGTAATGAAAGGTTTCATTGTGCACTGTGATGAAAAGGGGGATGGAGTATTGTGATGAAACTGGTCCTGGAGCATTGTGATAACAAATTCATGGAGCATTGTGATGACAGGCATCATGGAGCATTGTGATGACAAGTGTCATGCAATATTGTGCTGACACAGATCATGGAGCATTTTGATGAGAGTGGCCTTGGAAGACAGTGAGGCGAGACGTCATGGGGAATTAGGGTGACAGTGGTCAAGGAGCATTGTGATGAAAGTGTTCATGGAGCAATGCGATTATCAGGACAATGGAGCATTGTGAATACAAAGGCCATGGAACATTGAGATAACAGAGTTCATGGAGCATTGTGATGACAAGTGTCCTGGAACCTAGTGATGACACGGTTCATACAGCATTGAGATGTCCAGGGCCAAGGCGAATTGTGATGACACGTGTCATGGGGCCTTGTGATGACATTGGTCATCTTGCATTGTGATGACAGTTGTCATGTAGAATTTTGATTAAAGGTATCATGGAGCACTGTGATGACAAAGGACAAGGAATATTTTGATGACAAGGGTCATTGAGCAATGGGATGACACAGGAAAGGCGTATTATGATCACAAGTGTTCTGGAGCATTGTGATGACAAGGGCATGGGGCATTCTAATTACAAGGGCCATGGAGCATTGTGATGTCAACGGCATGGAGCATTGTGATGACAGGGTTCTTGGAGCATTGTGATGACAATGGTCATCAAGCATTGTGATGACAGGGGTCAAAGAGCATTGTGATGAGAAAAACCATAGAGCATAGTGATGTCAGAGGCCATGGAACATTGTGATGACAAGGCCATGGACCATTGTTATGACAAGGGTCATGGAGCATTGTGATGACAAATGACGTGGAGCATTGTGATGACAAGTGTCATGGGGCATTTTGATGAGACTGGCATGGAGCATTATGATGACAAGAGTTCTGGAGCATTTTGATGACAAGCGCATGGAGCATTGTGATGACAGGGCCCATGGAACATTGTGATGAAAAGGACAGGGAACATTGTGATGAATGGGTTCATGGAGCATTGTGATGAAGGTGCCATGGAGCATTGAGATGACAGGCGTCATTAGGAATGGTGATGACATTGGTCATGGATCATTGTGATGAAAGTGATCATGGAGCAATATGATAACAGGGGCCATGGAGCATTGTGATGACAGGTGTATTGGAGCATTGTGATGAAAGTCGTCATGGATCATTGTGATGACATGTGCCCTGGAACACTGTGATGACACGGTTCATCGAGTATTGTGATGACAAGGGTCATAGCGAATTGTGATGACAGGTGTCATGGGGCCTTGTGATGACATTGATCATCTAGGAATTGTGATGAAAGGTATCATGGAGCACTGAGATGACTGGGGGAATGAATCATTGTTATGAAAATTGTCCTGGATTATCGTGATGACAGCAGTCAAGGAGAATTGTGATGACAGGGATTATGCAGCATTGTGTTGACAAGGGTATGGACTATTGTGATGACAATGGTCGTGGAGCAAAGTGATGTAAGTTTTCATGGAACATCGTGATGAAAAGTGCCTGGGAGCATTGTGACGATAAAGGCCGTTGAGCATTGTGATGACAAGTGTCATGGAGCATTGTAATGAAAGGTTTCATTGTGCACTGTGATGAAAAGGGGGATGGAGTATTGTGATGAAACTGGTCCTGGAGCATTGTGATAACAAATTCATGGAGCATTGTGATGACAGGCATCATGGAGCATTGTGATGACAAGTGTCATGCAATATTGTGCTGACACAGATCATGGAGCATTTTGATGAGAGTGGCCTTGGAAGACAGTGAGGCGAGACGTCATGGGGAATTAGGGTGACAGTGGTCAAGGAGCATTGTGATGAAAGTGTTCATGGAGCAATGCGATTATCAGGACAATGGAGCATTGTGAATACAAAGGCCATGGAACATTGAGATAACAGAGTTCATGGAGCATTGTGATGACAAGTGTCCTGGAACCTAGTGATGACACGGTTCATACAGCATTGAGATGTCCAGGGCCAAGGCGAATTGTGATGACACGTGTCATGGGGCCTTGTGATGACATTGGTCATCTTGCATTGTGATGACAGTTGTCATGTAGAATTTTGATTAAAGGTATCATGGAGCACTGTGATGACAAAGGACAAGGAATATTTTGATGACAAGGGTCATTGAGCAATGGGATGACACAGGAAAGGCGTATTATGATCACAAGTGTTCTGGAGCATTGTGATGACAAGGGCATGGGGCATTCTAATTACAAGGGCCATGGAGCATTGTGATGTCAACGGCATGGAGCATTGTGATGACAGGGTTCTTGGAGCATTGTGATGACAATGGTCATCAAGCATTGTGATGACAGGGGTCAAAGAGCATTGTGATGAGAAAAACCATAGAGCATAGTGATGTCAGAGGCCATGGAACATTGTGATGACAAGGCCATGGACCATTGTTATGACAAGGGTCATGGAGCATTGTGATGACAAATGACGTGGAGCATTGTGATGACAAGTGTCATGGGGCATTTTGATGAGACTGGCATGGAGCATTATGATGACAAGAGTTCTGGAGCATTTTGATGACAAGCGCATGGAGCATTGTGATGACAGGGCCCATGGAACATTGTGATGAAAAGGACAGGGAACATTGTGATGAATGGGTTCATGGAGCATTGTGATGAAGGTGCCATGGAGCATTGAGATGACAGGCGTCATTAGGAATGGTGATGACATTGGTCATGGATCATTGTGATGAAAGTGATCATGGAGCAATATGATAACAGGGGCCATGGAGCATTGTGATGACAGGTGTATTGGAGCATTGTGATGAAAGTCGTCATGGATCATTGTAATGACATGTGCCCTGGAACACTGTGATGACACGGTTCATCGAGTATTGTGATGACAAGGGTCATAGCGAATTGTGATGACAGGTGTCATGGGGCCTTGTGATGACATTGATCATCTAGGAATTGTGATGAAAGGTATCATGGAGCACTGAGATGACTGGGGGAATGAATCATTGTTATGAAAATTGTCCTGGATTATCGTGATGACAGCAGTCAAGGAGAATTGTGATGACAGGGATTATGCAGCATTGTGTTGACAAGGGTATGGACTATTGTGATGACAATGGTCGTGGAGCAAAGTGATGTAAGTTTTCATGGAACATCGTGATGAAAAGTGCCTGGGAGCATTGTGACGATAAAGGCCGTTGAGCATTGTGATGACAAGTGTCATGGAGCATTGTAATGAAAGGTTTCATTGTGCACTGTGATGAAAAGGGGGATGGAGTATTGTGATGAAACTGGTCCTGGAGCATTGTGATAACAAATTCATGGAGCATTGTGATGACAGGCATCATGGAGCATTGTGATGACAAGTGTCATGCAATATTGTGCTGACACAGATCATGGAGCATTTTGATGAGAGTGGCCTTGGAAGACAGTGAGGCGAGACGTCATGGGGAATTAGGGTGACAGTGGTCAAGGAGCATTGTGATGAAAGTGTTCATGGAGCAATGCGATTATCAGGACAATGGAGCATTGTGAATACAAAGGCCATGGAACATTGAGATAACAGAGTTCATGGAGCATTGTGATGACAAGTGTCCTGGAACCTAGTGATGACACGGTTCATACAGCATTGAGATGTCCAGGGCCAAGGCGAATTGTGATGACACGTGTCATGGGGCCTTGTGATGACATTGGTCATCTTGCATTGTGATGACAGTTGTCATGTAGAATTTTGATTAAAGTTATCATGGAGCACTGTGATGACAAAGGACAAGGAATATTTTGATGACAAGGGTCATTGAGCAATGGGATGACACAGGAAAGGCGTATTATGATCACAAGTGTTCTGGAGCATTGTGATGACAAGGGCATGGGGCATTCTAATTACAAGGGCCATGGAGCATTGTGATGTCAACGGCATGGAGCATTGTGATGACAGGGTTCTTGGAGCATTGTGATGACAATGGTCATCAAGCATTGTGATGACAGGGGTCAAAGAGCATTGTGATGAGAAAAACCATAGAGCATAGTGATGTCAGAGGCCATGGAACATTGTGATGACAAGGCCATGGACCATTGTTATGACAAGGGTCATGGAGCATTGTGATGACAAATGACGTGGAGCATTGTGATGACAAGTGTCATGGGGCATTTTGATGACACTGGCATGGAGCATTATGATGACAAGAGTTCTGGAGCATTTTGATGACAAGCGCATGGAGCATTGTGATGACAGGGCCCATGGAACATTGTGATGAAAAGGACAGGGAACATTGTGATGAATGGGTTCATGGAGCATTGTGATGAAGGTGCCATGGAGCATTGAGATGACAGGCGTCATTAGGAATGGTGATGACATTGGTCATGGATCATTGTGATGAAAGTGATCATGGAGCAATATGATAACAGGGGCCATGGAGCATTGTGATGACAGGTGTATTGGAGCATTGTGATGAAAGTCGTCATGGATCATTGTGATGACATGTGCCCTGGAACACTGTGATGACACGGTTCATCGAGTATTGTGATGACAAGGGTCATAGCGAATTGTGATGACAGGTGTCATGGGGACTTGTGATGACATTGATCATCTAGGAATTGTGATGAAAGGTATCATGGAGCACTGAGATGACTGGGGGAATGAATCATTGTTATGAAAATTGTCCTGGATTATCGTGATGACAGCAGTCAAGGAGAATTGTGATGACAGGGATTATGCAGCATTGTGTTGACAAGGGTATGGACTATTGTGATGACAATGGTCGTGGAGCAAAGTGATGTAAGTTTTCATGGAACATCGTGATGAAAAGTGCCTGGGAGCATTGTGACGATAAAGGCCGTTGAGCATTGTGATGACAAGTGTCATGGAGCATTGTAATGAAAGGTTTCATTGTGCACTGTGATGAAAAGGGGGATGGAGTATTGTGATGAAACTGGTCCTGGAGCATTGTGATAACAAATTCATGGAGCATTGTGATGACAGGCATCATGAGCATTGTGATGACAAGTGTCATGCAATATTGTGCTGACACAGATCATGGAGCATTTTGATGAGAGTGGCCTTGGAAGACAGTGAGGCGAGACGTCATGGGGAATTAGGGTGACAGTGGTCAAGGAGCATTGTGATGAAAGTGTTCATGGAGCAATGCGATTATCAGGACAATGGAGCATTGTGAATACAAAGGCCATGGAACATTGAGATAACAGAGTTCATGGAGCATTGTGATGACAAGTGTCCTGGAACCTAGTGATGACACGGTTCATACAGCATTGAGATGTCCAGGGCCAAGGCGAATTGTGATGACACGTGTCATGGGGCCTTGTGATGACATTGGTCATCTTGCATTGTGATGACAGTTGTCATGTAGAATTTTGATTAAAGGTATCATGGAGCACTGTGATGACAAAGGACAAGGAATATTTTGATGACAAGGGTCATTGAGCAATGGGATGACACAGGAAAGGCGTATTATGATCACAAGTGTTCTGGAGCATTGTGATGACAAGGGCATGGGGCATTCTAATTACAAGGGCCATGGAGCATTGTGATGTCAACGGCATGGAGCATTGTGATGACAGGGTTCTTGGAGCATTGTGATGACAATGGTCATCAAGCATTGTGATGACAGGGGTCAAAGAGCATTGTGATGAGAAAAACCATAGAGCATAGTGATGTCAGAGGCCATGGAACATTGTGATGACAAGGCCATGGACCATTGTTATGACAAGGGTCATGGAGCATTGTGATGACAAATGACGTGGAGCATTGTGATGACAAGTGTCATGGGGCATTTTGATGAGACTGGCATGGAGCATTATGATGACAAGAGTTCTGGAGCATTTTGATGACAAGCGCATGGAGCATTGTGATGACAGGGCCCATGGAACATTGTGATGAAAAGGACAGGGAACATTGTGATGAATGGGTTCATGGAGCATTGTGATGAAGGTGCCATGGAGCATTGAGATGACAGGCGTCATTAGGAATGGTGATGACATTGGTCATGGATCATTGTGATGAAAGTGATCATGGAGCAATATGATAACAGGGGCCATGGAGCATTGTGATGACAGGTGTATTGGAGCATTGTGATGAAAGTCGTCATGGATCATTGTGATGACATGTGCCCTGGAACACTGTGATGACACGGTTCATCGAGTATTGTGATGACAAGGGTCATAGCGAATTGTGATGACAGGTGTCATGGGGCCTTGTGATGACATTGATCATCTAGGAATTGTGATGAAAGGTATCATGGAGCACTGAGATGACTGGGGGAATGAATCATTGTTATGAAAATTGTCCTGGATTATCGTGATGACAGCAGTCAAGGAGAATTGTGATGACAGGGATTATGCAGCATTGTGTTGACAAGGGTATGGACTATTGTGATGACAATGGTCGTGGAGCAAAGTGATGTAAGTTTTCATGGAACATCGTGATGAAAAGTGCCTGGGAGCATTGTGACGATAAAGGCCGTTGAGCATTGTGATGACAAGTGTCATGGAGCATTGTAATGAAAGGTTTCATTGTGCACTGTGATGAAAAGGGGGATGGAGTATTGTGATGAAACTGGTCCTGGAGCATTGTGATAACAAATTCATGGAGCATTGTGATGACAGGCATCATGGAGCATTGTGATGACAAGTGTCATGCAATATTGTGCTGACACAGATCATGGAGCATTTTGATGAGAGTGGCCTTGGAAGACAGTGAGGCGAGACGTCATGGGGAATTAGGGTGACAGTGGTCAAGGAGCATTGTGATGAAAGTGTTCATGGAGCAATGCGATTATCAGGACAATGGAGCATTGTGAATACAAAGGCCATGGAACATTGAGATAACAGAGTTCATGGAGCATTGTGATGACAAGTGTCCTGGAACCTAGTGATGACACGGTTCATACAGCATTGAGATGTCCAGGGCCAAGGCGAATTGTGATGACACGTGTCATGGGGCCTTGTGATGACATTGGTCATCTTGCATTGTGATGACTGTTGTCATGTAGAATTTTGATTAAAGGCATCATGGAGCACTGTGATGACAAAGGACAAGGAATATTTTGATGACAAGGGTCATTGAGCAATGGGATGACACAGGAAAGGCGTATTATGATCACAAGTGTTCTGGAGCATTGTGATGACAAGGGCATGGAGCATTCTAATTACAAGGGCCATGGAGCATTGTGATGTCAACGGCATGGAGCATTGTGATGACAGGGTTCTTGGAGCATTGTGATGACAATGGTCATCAAGCATTGTGATGACAGGGGTCAAAGAGCATTGTGATGAGAAAAACCATAGAGCATAGTGATGTCAGAGGCCATGGAACATTGTGATGACAAGGCCATGGACCATTGTTATGACAAGGGTCATGGAGCATTGTGATGACAAATGACGTGGAGCATTGTGATGACAAGTGTCATGGGGCATTTTGATGACACTGGCATGGAGCATTATGATGACAAGAGTTCTGGAGCATTTTGATGACAAGCGCATGGAGCATTGTGATGACAGGGCCCATGGAACATTGTGATGAAAAGGACAGGGAACATTGTGATGAATGGGTTCATGGAGCATTGTGATGAAGGTGCCATGGAGCATTGAGATGACAGGCGTCATTAGGAATGGTGATGACATTGGTCATGGATCATTGTGATGAAAGTGATCATGGAGCAATATGATAACAGGGGCCATGGAGCATTGTGATGACAGGTGTATTGGAGCATTGTGATGAAAGTCGTCATGGATCATTGTGATGACATGTGCCCTGGAACACTGTGATGACACGGTTCATCGAGTATTGTGATGACAAGGGTCATAGCGAATTGTGATGACAGGTGTCATGGGGCCTTGTGATGACATTGATCATCTAGGAATTGTGATGAAAGGTATCATGGAGCACTGAGATGACTGGGGGAATGAATCATTGTTATGAAAATTGTCCTGGATTATCGTGATGACAGCAGTCAAGGAGAATTGTGATGACAGGGATTATGCAGCATTGTGTTGACAAGGGTATGGACTATTGTGATGACAATGGTCGTGGAGCAAAGTGATGTAAGTTTTCATGGAACATCGTGATGAAAAGTGCCTGGGAGCATTGTGACGATAAAGGCCGTTGAGCATTGTGATGACAAGTGTCATGGAGCATTGTAATGAAAGGTTTCATTGTGCACTGTGATGAAAAGGGGGATGGAGTATTGTGATGAAACTGGTCCTGGAGCATTGTGATAACAAATTCATGGAGCATTGTGATGACAGGCATCATGGAGCATTGTGATGACAAGTGTCATGCAATATTGTGCTGACACAGATCATGGAGCATTTTGATGAGAGTGGCCTTGGAAGACAGTGAGGCGAGACGTCATGGGGAATTAGGGTGACAGTGGTCAAGGAGCATTGTGATGAAAGTGTTCATGGAGCAATGCGATTATCAGGACAATGGAGCATTGTGAATACAAAGGCCATGGAACATTGAGATAACAGAGTTCATGGAGCATTGTGATGACAAGTGTCCTGGAACCTAGTGATGACACGGTTCATACAGCATTGAGATGTCCAGGGCCAAGGCGAATTGTGATGACACGTGTCATGGGGCCTTGTGATGACATTGGTCATCTTGCATTGTGATGACAGTTGTCATGTAGAATTTTGATTAAAGGTATCATGGAGCACTGTGATGACAAAGGACAAGGAATATTTTGATGACAAGGGTCATTGAGCAATGGGATGACACAGGAAAGGCGTATTATGATCACAAGTGTTCTGGAGCATTGTGATGACAAGGGCATGGGGCATTCTAATTACAAGGGCCATGGAGCATTGTGATGTCAACGGCATGGAGCATTGTGATGACAGGGTTCTTGGAGCATTGTGATGACAATGGTCATCAAGCATTGTGATGACAGGGGTCAAAGAGCATTGTGATGAGAAAAACCATAGAGCATAGTGATGTCAGAGGCCATGGAACATTGTGATGACAAGGCCATGGACCATTGTTATGACAAGGGTCATGGAGCATTGTGATGACAAATGACGTGGAGCATTGTGATGACAAGTGTCATGGGGCATTTTGATGACACTGGCATGGAGCATTATGATGACAAGAGTTCTGGAGCATTTTGATGACAAGCGCATGGAGCATTGTGATGACAGGGCCCATGGAACATTGTGATGAAAAGGACAGGGAACATTGTGATGAATGGGTTCATGGAGCATTGTGATGAAGGTGCCATGGAGCATTGAGATGACAGGCGTCATTAGGAATGGTGATGACATTGGTCATGGATCATTGTGATGAAAGTGATCATGGAGCAATATGATAACAGGGGCCATGGAGCATTGTGATGAAAGTCGTCATGGATCATTGTGATGACATGTGCCCTGGAACACTGTGATGACACGGTTCATCGAGTATTGTGATGACAAGGGTCATAGCGAATTGTGATGACAGGTGTCATGGGGCCTTGTGATGACATTGATCATCTAGGAATTGTGATGAAAGGTATCATGGAGCACTGAGATGACTGGGGGAATGAATCATTGTTATGAAAATTGTCCTGGATTATCGTGATGACAGCAGTCAAGGAGAATTGTGATGACAGGGATTATGCAGCATTGTGTTGACAAGGGTATGGACTATTGTGATGACAATGGTCGTGGAGCAAAGTGATGTAAGTTTTCATGGAACATCGTGATGAAAAGTGCCTGGGAGCATTGTGACGATAAAGGCCGTTGAGCATTGTGATGACAAGTGTCATGGAGCATTGTAATGAAAGGTTTCATTGTGCACTGTGATGAAAAGGGGGATGGAGTATTGTGATGAAACTGGTCCTGGAGCATTGTGATAACAAATTCATGGAGCATTGTGATGACAGGCATCATGAGCATTGTGATGACAAGTGTCATGCAATATTGTGCTGACACAGATCATGGAGCATTTTGATGAGAGTGGCCTTGGAAGACAGTGAGGCGAGACGTCATGGGGAATTAGGGTGACAGTGGTCAAGGAGCATTGTGATGAAAGTGTTCATGGAGCAATGCGATTATCAGGACAATGGAGCATTGTGAATACAAAGGCCATGGAACATTGAGATAACAGAGTTCATGGAGCATTGTGATGACAAGTGTCCTGGAACCTAGTGATGACACGGTTCATACAGCATTGAGATGTCCAGGGCCAAGGCGAATTGTGATGACACGTGTCATGGGGCCTTGTGATGACATTGGTCATCTTGCATTGTGATGACAGTTGTCATGTAGAATTTTGATTAAAGGTATCATGGAGCACTGTGATGACAAAGGACAAGGAATATTTTGATGACAAGGGTCATTGAGCAATGGGATGACACAGGAAAGGCGTATTATGATCACAAGTGTTCTGGAGCATTGTGATGACAAGGGCATGGGGCATTCTAATTACAAGGGCCATGGAGCATTGTGATGTCAACGGCATGGAGCATTGTGATGACAGGGTTCTTGGAGCATTGTGATGACAATGGTCATCAAGCATTGTGATGACAGGGGTCAAAGAGCATTGTGATGAGAAAAACCATAGAGCATAGTGATGTCAGAGGCCATGGAACATTGTGATGACAAGGCCATGGACCATTGTTATGACAAGGGTCATGGAGCATTGTGATGACAAATGACGTGGAGCATTGTGATGACAAGTGTCATGGGGCATTTTGATGACACTGGCATGGAGCATTATGATGACAAGAGTTCTGGAGCATTTTGATGACAAGCGCATGGAGCATTGTGATGACAGGGCCCATGGAACATTGTGATGAAAAGGACAGGGAACATTGTGATGAATGGGTTCATGGAGCATTGTGATGAAGGTGCCATGGAGCATTGAGATGACAGGCGTCATTAGGAATGGTGATGACATTGGTCATGGATCATTGTGATGAAAGTGATCATGGAGCAATATGATAACAGGGGCCATGGAGCATTGTGATGACAGGTGTATTGGAGCATTGTGATGAAAGTCGTCATGGATCATTGTGATGACATGTGCCCTGGAACACTGTGATGACACGGTTCATCGAGTATTGTGATGACAAGGGTCATAGCGAATTGTGATGACAGGTGTCATGGGGCCTTGTGATGACATTGATCATCTAGGAATTGTGATGAAAGGTATCATGGAGCACTGAGATGACTGGGGGAATGAATCATTGTTATGAAAATTGTCCTGGATTATCGTGATGACAGCAGTCAAGGAGAATTGTGATGACAGGGATTATGCAGCATTGTGTTGACAAGGGTATGGACTATTGTGATGACAATGGTCGTGGAGCAAAGTGATGTAAGTTTTCATGGAACATCGTGATGAAAAGTGCCTGGGAGCATTGTGACGATAAAGGCCGTTGAGCATTGTGATGACAAGTGTCATGGAGCATTGTAATGAAAGGTTTCATTGTGCACTGTGATGAAAAGGGGGATGGAGTATTGTGATGAAACTGGTCCTGGAGCATTGTGATAACAAATTCATGGAGCATTGTGATGACAGGCATCATGGAGCATTGTGATGACAAGTGTCATGCAATATTGTGCTGACACAGATCATGGAGCATTTTGATGAGAGTGGCCTTGGAAGACAGTGAGGCGAGACGTCATGGGGAATTAGGGTGACAGTGGTCAAGGAGCATTGTGATGAAAGTGTTCATGGAGCAATGCGATTATCAGGACAATGGAGCATTGTGAATACAAAGGCCATGGAACATTGAGATAACAGAGTTCATGGAGCATTGTGATGACAAGTGTCCTGGAACCTAGTGATGACACGGTTCATACAGCATTGAGATGTCCAGGGCCAAGGCGAATTGTGATGACACGTGTCATGGGGCCTTGTGATGACATTGGTCATCTTGCATTGTGATGACAGTTGTCATGTAGAATTTTGATTAAAGGTATCATGGAGCACTGTGATGACAAAGGACAAGGAATATTTTGATGACAAGGGTCATTGAGCAATGGGATGACACAGGAAAGGCGTATTATGATCACAAGTGTTCTGGAGCATTGTGATGACAAGGGCATGGAGCATTCTAATTACAAGGGCCATGGAGCATTGTGATGTCAACGGCATGGAGCATTGTGATGACAGGGTTCTTGGAGCATTGTGATGACAATGGTCATCAAGCATTGTGATGACAGGGGTCAAAGAGCATTGTGATGAGAAAAACCATAGAGCATAGTGATGTCAGAGGCCATGGAACATTGTGATGACAAGGCCATGGACCATTGTTATGACAAGGGTCATGGAGCATTGTGATGACAAATGACGTGGAGCATTGTGATGACAAGTGTCATGGGGCATTTTGATGACACTGGCATGGAGCATTATGATGACAAGATTTCTGGAGCATTTTGATGACAAGCGCATGGAGCATTGTGATGACAGGGCCCATGGAACATTGTGATGAAAAGGACAGGGAACATTGTGATGAATGGGTTCATGGAGCATTGTGATGAAGGTGCCATGGAGCATTGAGATGACAGGCGTCATTAAGAATGGTGATGACATTGGTCATGGATCATTGTGATGAAAGTGATCATGGAGCAATATGATAACAGGGGCCATGGAGCATTGTGATGACAGGTGTATTGGAGCATTGTGATGAAAGTCGTCATGGATCATTGTGATGACATGTGCCCTGGAACACTGTGATGACACGGTTCATCGAGTATTGTGATGACAAGGGTCATAGCGAATTGTGATGACAGGTGTCATGGGGCCTTGTGATGACATTGATCATCTAGGAATTGTGATGAAAGGTATCATGGAGCACTGAGATGACTGGGGGAATGAATCATTGTTATGAAAATTGTCCTGGATTATCGTGATGACAGCAGTCAAGGAGAATTGTGATGACAGGGATTATGCAGCATTGTGTTGACAAGGGTATGGACTATTGTGATGACAATGGTCGTGGAGCAAAGTGATGTAAGTTTTCATGGAACATCGTGATGAAAAGTGCCTGGGAGCATTGTGACGATAAAGGCCGTTGAGCATTGTGATGACAAGTGTCATGGAGCATTGTAATGAAAGGTTTCATTGTGCACTGTGATGAAAAGGGGGATGGAGTATTGTGATGAAACTGGTCCTGGAGCATTGTGATAACAAATTCATGGAGCATTGTGATGACAGGCATCATGGAGCATTGTGATGACAAGTGTCATGCAATATTGTGCTGACACAGATCATGGAGCATTTTGATGAGAGTGGCCTTGGAAGACAGTGAGGCGAGACGTCATGGGGAATTAGGGTGACAGTGGTCAAGGAGCATTGTGATGAAAGTGTTCATGGAGCAATGCGATTATCAGGACAATGGAGCATTGTGAATACAAAGGCCATGGAACATTGAGATAACAGAGTTCATGGAGCATTGTGATGACAAGTGTCCTGGAACCTAGTGATGACACGGTTCATACAGCATTGAGATGTCCAGGGCCAAGGCGAATTGTGATGACACGTGTCATGGGGCCTTGTGATGACATTGGTCATCTTGCATTGTGATGACAGTTGTCATGTAGAATTTTGATTAAAGGTATCATGGAGCACTGTGATGACAAAGGACAAGGAATATTTTGATGACAAGGGTCATTGAGCAATGGGATGACACAGGAAAGGCGTATTATGATCACAAGTGTTCTGGAGCATTGTGATGACAAGGGCATGGGGCATTCTAATTACAAGGGCCATGGAGCATTGTGATGTCAACGGCATGGAGCATTGTGATGACAGGGTTCTTGGAGCATTGTGATGACAATGGTCATCAAGCATTGTGATGACAGGGGTCAAAGAGCATTGTGATGAGAAAAACCATAGAGCATAGTGATGTCAGAGGCCATGGAACATTGTGATGACAAGGCCATGGACCATTGTTATGACAAGGGTCATGGAGCATTGTGATGACAAATGACGTGGAGCATTGTGATGACAAGTGTCATGGGGCATTTTGATGACACTGGCATGGAGCATTATGATGACAAGAGTTCTGGAGCATTTTGATGACAAGCGCATGGAGCATTGTGATGACAGGGCCCATGGAACATTGTGATGAAAAGGACAGGGAACATTGTGATGAATGGGTTCATGGAGCATTGTGATGAAGGTGCCATGGAGCATTGAGATGACAGGCGTCATTAGGAATGGTGATGACATTGGTCATGGATCATTGTGATGAAAGTGATCATGGAGCAATATGATAACAGGGGCCATGGAGCATTGTGATGACAGGTGTATTGGAGCATTGTGATGAAAGTCGTCATGGATCATTGTGATGACATGTGCCCTGGAACACTGTGATGACACGGTTCATCGAGTATTGTGATGACAAGGGTCATAGCGAATTGTGATGACAGGTGTCATGGGGCCTTGTGATGACATTGATCATCTAGGAATTGTGATGAAAGGTATCATGGAGCACTGAGATGACTGGGGGAATGAATCATTGTTATGAAAATTGTCCTGGATTATCGTGATGACAGCAGTCAAGGAGAATTGTGATGACAGGGATTATGCAGCATTGTGTTGACAAGGGTATGGACTATTGTGATGACAATGGTCGTGGAGCAAAGTGATGTAAGTTTTCATGGAACATCGTGATGAAAAGTGCCTGGAAGCATTGTGACGATAAAGGCCGTTGAGCATTGTGATGACAAGTGTCATGGAGCATTGTAATGAAAGGTTTCATTGTGCACTGTGATGAAAAGGGGGATGGAGTATTGTGATGAAACTGGTCCTGGAGCATTGTGATAACAAATTCATGGAGCATTGTGATGACAGGCATCATGGAGCATTGTGATGACAAGTGTCATGCAATATTGTGCTGACACAGATCATGGAGCATTTTGATGAGAGTGGCCTTGGAAGACAGTGAGGCGAGACGTCATGGGGAATTAGGGTGACAGTGGTCAAGGAGCATTGTGATGAAAGTGTTCATGGAGCAATGCGATTATCAGGACAATGGAGCATTGTGAATACAAAGGCCATGGAACATTGAGATAACAGAGTTCATGGAGCATTGTGATGACAAGTGTCCTGGAACCTAGTGATGACACGGTTCATACAGCATTGAGATGTCCAGGGCCAAGGCGAATTGTGATGACACGTGTCATGGGGCCTTGTGATGACATTGGTCATCTTGCATTGTGATGACAGTTGTCATGTAGAATTTTGATTAAAGGTATCATGGAGCACTGTGATGACAAAGGACAAGGAATATTTTGATGACAAGGGTCATTGAGCAATGGGATGACACAGGAAAGGCGTATTATGATCACAAGTGTTCTGGAGCATTGTGATGACAAGGGCATGGGGCATTCTAATTACAAGGGCCATGGAGCATTGTGATGTCAACGGCATGGAGCATTGTGATGACAGGGTTCTTGGAGCATTGTGATGACAATGGTCATCAAGCATTGTGATGACAGGGGTCAAAGAGCATTGTGATGAGAAAAACCATAGAGCATAGTGATGTCAGAGGCCATGGAACATTGTGATGACAAGGCCATGGACCATTGTTATGACAAGGGTCATGGAGCATTGTGATGACAAATGACGTGGAGCATTGTGATGACAAGTGTCATGGGGCATTTTGATGAGACTGGCATGGAGCATTATGATGACAAGAGTTCTGGAGCATTTTGATGACAAGCGCATGGAGCATTGTGATGACAGGGCCCATGGAACATTGTGATGAAAAGGACAGGGAACATTGTGATGAATGGGTTCATGGAGCATTGTGATGAAGGTGCCATGGAGCATTGAGATGACAGGCGTCATTAGGAATGGTGATGACATTGGTCATGGATCATTGTGATGAAAGTGATCATGGAGCAATATGATAACAGGGGCCATGGAGCATTGTGATGACAGGTGTATTGGAGCATTGTGATGAAAGTCGTCATGGATCATTGTGATGACATGTGCCCTGGAACACTGTGATGACACGGTTCATCGAGTATTGTGATGACAAGGGTCATAGCGAATTGTGATGACAGGTGTCATGGGGCCTTGTGATGACATTGATCATCTAGGAATTGTGATGAAAGGTATCATGGAGCACTGAGATGACTGGGGGAATGAATCATTGTTATGAAAATTGTCCTGGATTATCGTGATGACAGCAGTCAAGGAGAATTGTGATGACAGGGATTATGCAGCATTGTGTTGACAAGGGTATGGACTATTGTGATGACAATGGTCGTGGAGCAAAGTGATGTAAGTTTTCATGGAACATCGTGATGAAAAGTGCCTGGGAGCATTGTGACGATAAAGGCCGTTGAGCATTGTGATGACAAGTGTCATGGAGCATTGTAATGAAAGGTTTCATTGTGCACTGTGATGAAAAGGGGGATGGAGTATTGTGATGAAACTGGTCCTGGAGCATTGTGATAACAAATTCATGGAGCATTGTGATGACAGGCATCATGGAGCATTGTGATGACAAGTGTCATGCAATATTGTGCTGACACAGATCATGGAGCATTTTGATGAGAGTGGCCTTGGAAGACAGTGAGGCGAGACGTCATGGGGAATTAGGGTGACAGTGGTCAAGGAGCATTGTGATGAAAGTGTTCATGGAGCAATGCGATTATCAGGACAATGGAGCATTGTGAATACAAAGGCCATGGAACATTGAGATAACAGAGTTCATGGAGCATTGTGATGACAAGTGTCCTGGAACCTAGTGATGACACGGTTCATACAGCATTGAGATGTCCAGGGCCAAGGCGAATTGTGATGACACGTGTCATGGGGCCTTGTGATGACATTGGTCATCTTGCATTGTGATGACAGTTGTCATGTAGAATTTTGATTAAAGGTATCATGGAGCACTGTGATGACAAAGGACAAGGAATATTTTGATGACAAGGGTCATTGAGCAATGGGATGACACAGGAAAGGCGTATTATGATCACAAGTGTTCTGGAGCATTGTGATGACAAGGGCATGGGGCATTCTAATTACAAGGGCCATGGAGCATTGTGATGTCAACGGCATGGAGCATTGTGATGACAGGGTTCTTGGAGCATTGTGATGACAATGGTCATCAAGCATTGTGATGACAGGGGTCAAAGAGCATTGTGATGAGAAAAACCATAGAGCATAGTGATGTCAGAGGCCATGGAACATTGTGATGACAAGGCCATGGACCATTGTTATGACAAGGGTCATGGAGCATTGTGATGACAAATGACGTGGAGCATTGTGATGACAAGTGTCATGGGGCATTTTGATGAGACTGGCATGGAGCATTATGATGACAAGAGTTCTGGAGCATTTTGATGACAAGCGCATGGAGCATTGTGATGACAGGGCCCATGGAACATTGTGATGAAAAGGACAGGGAACATTGTGATGAATGGGTTCATGGAGCATTGTGATGAAGGTGCCATGGAGCATTGAGATGACAGGCGTCATTAGGAATGGTGATGACATTGGTCATGGATCATTGTGATGAAAGTGATCATGGAGCAATATGATAACAGGGGCCATGGAGCATTGTGATGACAGGTGTATTGGAGCATTGTGATGAAAGTCGTCATGGATCATTGTGATGACATGTGCCCTGGAACACTGTGATGACACGGTTCATCGAGTATTGTGATGACAAGGGTCATAGCGAATTGTGATGACAGGTGTCATGGGGCCTTGTGATGACATTGATCATCTAGGAATTGTGATGAAAGGTATCATGGAGCACTGAGATGACTGGGGGAATGAATCATTGTTATGAAAATTGTCCTGGATTATCGTGATGACAGCAGTCAAGGAGAATTGTGATGACAGGGATTATGCAGCATTGTGTTGACAAGGGTATGGACTATTGTGATGACAATGGTCGTGGAGCAAAGTGATGTAAGTTTTCATGGAACATCGTGATGAAAAGTGCCTGGGAGCATTGTGACGATAAAGGCCGTTGAGCATTGTGATGACAAGTGTCATGGAGCATTGTAATGAAAGGTTTCATTGTGCACTGTGATGAAAAGGGGGATGGAGTATTGTGATGAAACTGGTCCTGGAGCATTGTGATAACAAATTCATGGAGCATTGTGATGACAGGCATCATGGAGCATTGTGATGACAAGTGTCATGCAATATTGTGCTGACACAGATCATGGAGCATTTTGATGAGAGTGGCCTTGGAAGACAGTGAGGCGAGACGTCATGGGGAATTAGGGTGACAGTGGTCAAGGAGCATTGTGATGAAAGTGTTCATGGAGCAATGCGATTATCAGGACAATGGAGCATTGTGAATACAAAGGCCATGGAACATTGAGATAACAGAGTTCATGGAGCATTGTGATGACAAGTGTCCTGGAACCTAGTGATGACACGGTTCATACAGCATTGAGATGTCCAGGGCCAAGGCGAATTGTGATGACACGTGTCATGGGGCCTTGTGATGACATTGGTCATCTTGCATTGTGATGACAGTTGTCATGTAGAATTTTGATTAAAGGTATCATGGAGCACTGTGATGACAAAGGACAAGGAATATTTTGATGACAAGGGTCATTGAGCAATGGGATGACACAGGAAAGGCGTATTATGATCACAAGTGTTCTGGAGCATTGTGATGACAAGGGCATGGGGCATTCTAATTACAAGGGCCATGGAGCATTGTGATGTCAACGGCATGGAGCATTGTGATGACAGGGTTCTTGGAGCATTGTGATGACAATGGTCATCAAGCATTGTGATGACAGGGGTCAAAGAGCATTGTGATGAGAAAAACCATAGAGCATAGTGATGTCAGAGGCCATGGAACATTGTGATGACAAGGCCATGGACCATTGTTATGACAAGGGTCATGGAGCATTGTGATGACAAATGACGTGGAGCATTGTGATGACAAGTGTCATGGGGCATTTTGATGAGACTGGCATGGAGCATTATGATGACAAGAGTTCTGGAGCATTTTGATGACAAGCGCATGGAGCATTGTGATGACAGGGCCCATGGAACATTGTGATGAAAAGGACAGGGAACATTGTGATGAATGGGTTCATGGAGCATTGTGATGAAGGTGCCATGGAGCATTGAGATGACAGGCGTCATTAGGAATGGTGATGACATTGGTCATGGATCATTGTGATGAAAGTGATCATGGAGCAATATGATAACAGGGGCCATGGAGCATTGTGATGACAGGTGTATTGGAGCATTGTGATGAAAGTCGTCATGGATCATTGTAATGACATGTGCCCTGGAACACTGTGATGACACGGTTCATCGAGTATTGTGATGACAAGGGTCATAGCGAATTGTGATGACAGGTGTCATGGGGCCTTGTGATGACATTGATCATCTAGGAATTGTGATGAAAGGTATCATGGAGCACTGAGATGACTGGGGGAATGAATCATTGTTATGAAAATTGTCCTGGATTATCGTGATGACAGCAGTCAAGGAGAATTGTGATGACAGGGATTATGCAGCATTGTGTTGACAAGGGTATGGACTATTGTGATGACAATGGTCGTGGAGCAAAGTGATGTAAGTTTTCATGGAACATCGTGATGAAAAGTGCCTGGGAGCATTGTGACGATAAAGGCCGTTGAGCATTGTGATGACAAGTGTCATGGAGCATTGTAATGAAAGGTTTCATTGTGCACTGTGATGAAAAGGGGGATGGAGTATTGTGATGAAACTGGTCCTGGAGCATTGTGATAACAAATTCATGGAGCATTGTGATGACAGGCATCATGGAGCATTGTGATGACAAGTGTCATGCAATATTGTGCTGACACAGATCATGGAGCATTTTGATGAGAGTGGCCTTGGAAGACAGTGAGGCGAGACGTCATGGGGAATTAGGGTGACAGTGGTCAAGGAGCATTGTGATGAAAGTGTTCATGGAGCAATGCGATTATCAGGACAATGGAGCATTGTGAATACAAAGGCCATGGAACATTGAGATAACAGAGTTCATGGAGCATTGTGATGACAAGTGCCCTGGAACCTAGTGATGACACGGTTCATACAGCATTGAGATGTCCAGGGCCAAGGCGAATTGTGATGACACGTGTCATGGGGCCTTGTGATGACATTGGTCATCTTGCATTGTGATGACAGTTGTCATGTAGAATTTTGATTAAAGGTATCATGGAGCACTGTGATGACAAAGGACAAGGAATATTTTGATGACAAGGGTCATTGAGCAATGGGATGACACAGGAAAGGCGTATTATGATCACAAGTGTTCTGGAGCATTGTGATGACAAGGGCATGGGGCATTCTAATTACAAGGGCCATGGAGCATTGTGATGTCAACGGCATGGAGCATTGTGATGACAGGGTTCTTGGAGCATTGTGATGACAATGGTCATCAAGCATTGTGATGACAGGGGTCAAAGAGCATTGTGATGAGAAAAACCATAGAGCATAGTGATGTCAGAGGCCATGGAACATTGTGATGACAAGGCCATGGACCATTGTTATGACAAGGGTCATGGAGCATTGTGATGACAAATGACGTGGAGCATTGTGATGACAAGTGTCATGGGGCATTTTGATGAGACTGGCATGGAGCATTATGATGACAAGAGTTCTGGAGCATTTTGATGACAAGCGCATGGAGCATTGTGATGACAGGGCCCATGGAACATTGTGATGAAAAGGACAGGGAACATTGTGATGAATGGGTTCATGGAGCATTGTGATGAAGGTGCCATGGAGCATTGAGATGACAGGCGTCATTAGGAATGGTGATGACATTGGTCATGGATCATTGTGATGAAAGTCATCATGGAGCAATATGATAACAGGGGCCATGGAGCATTGTGATGACAGGTGTATTGGAGCATTGTGATGAAAGTCGTCATGGATCATTGTGATGACATGTGCCCTGGAACACTGTGATGACACGGTTCATCGAGTATTGTGATGACAAGGGTCATAGCGAATTGTGATGACAGGTGTCATGGGGCCTTGTGATGACATTGATCATCTAGGAATTGTGATGAAAGGTATCATGGAGCACTGAGATGACTGGGGGAATGAATCATTGTTATGAAAATTGTCCTGGATTATCGTGATGACAGCAGTCAAGGAGAATTGTGATGACAGGGATTATGCAGCATTGTGTTGACAAGGGTATGGACTATTGTGATGACAATGGTCGTGGAGCAAAGTGATGTAAGTTTTCATGGAACATCGTGATGAAAAGTGCCTGGGAGCATTGTGACGATAAAGGCCGTTGAGCATTGTGATGACAAGTGTCATGGAGCATTGTAATGAAAGGTTTCATTGTGCACTGTGATGAAAAGGGGGATGGAGTATTGTGATGAAACTGGTCCTGGAGCATTGTGATAACAAATTCATGGAGCATTGTGATGACAGGCATCATGGAGCATTGTGATGACAAGTGTCATGCAATATTGTGCTGACACAGATCATGGAGCATTTTGATGAGAGTGGCCTTGGAAGACAGTGAGGCGAGACGTCATGGGGAATTAGGGTGACAGTGGTCAAGGAGCATTGTGATGAAAGTGTTCATGGAGCAATGCGATTATCAGGACAATGGAGCATTGTGAATACAAAGGCCATGGAACATTGAGATAACAGAGTTCATGGAGCATTGTGATGACAAGTGTCCTGGAACCTAGTGATGACACGGTTCATACAGCATTGAGATGTCCAGGGCCAAGGCGAATTGTGATGACACGTGTCATGGGGCCTTGTGATGACATTGGTCATCTTGCATTGTGATGACAGTTGTCATGTAGAATTTTGATTAAAGGTATCATGGAGCACTGTGATGACAAAGGACAAGGAATATTTTGATGACAAGGGTCATTGAGCAATGGGATGACACAGGAAAGGCGTATTATGATCACAAGTGTTCTGGAGCATTGTGATGACAAGGGCATGGGGCATTCTAATTACAAGGGCCATGGAGCATTGTGATGTCAACGGCATGGAGCATTGTGATGACAGGGTTCTTGGAGCATTGTGATGACAATGGTCATCAAGCATTGTGATGACAGGGGTCAAAGAGCATTGTGATGAGAAAAACCATAGAGCATAGTGATGTCAGAGGCCATGGAACATTGTGATGACAAGGCCATGGACCATTGTTATGACAAGGGTCATGGAGCATTGTGATGACAAATGACGTGGAGCATTGTGATGACAAGTGTCATGGGGCATTTTGATGAGACTGGCATGGAGCATTATGATGACAAGAGTTCTGGAGCATTTTGATGACAAGCGCATGGAGCATTGTGATGACAGGGCCCATGGAACATTGTGATGAAAAGGACAGGGAACATTGTGATGAATGGGTTCATGGAGCATTGTGATGAAGGTGCCATGGAGCATTGAGATGACAGGCGTCATTAGGAATGGTGATGACATTGGTCATGGATCATTGTGATGAAAGTGATCATGGAGCAATATGATAACAGGGGCCATGGAGCATTGTGATGACAGGTGTATTGGAGCATTGTGATGAAAGTCGTCATGGATCATTGTGATGACATGTGCCCTGGAACACTGTGATGACACGGTTCATCGAGTATTGTGATGACAAGGGTCATAGCGAATTGTGATGACAGGTGTCATGGGGCCTTGTGATGACATTGATCATCTAGGAATTGTGATGAAAGGTATCATGGAGCACTGAGATGACTGGGGGAATGAATCATTGTTATGAAAATTGTCCTGGATTATCGTGATGACAGCAGTCAAGGAGAATTGTGATGACAGGGATTATGCAGCATTGTGTTGACAAGGGTATGGACTATTGTGATGACAATGGTCGTGGAGCAAAGTGATGTAAGTTTTCATGGAACATCGTGATGAAAAGTGCCTGGGAGCATTGTGACGATAAAGGCCGTTGAGCATTGTGATGACAAGTGTCATGGAGCATTGTAATGAAAGGTTTCATTGTGCACTGTGATGAAAAGGGGGATGGAGTATTGTGATGAAACTGGTCCTGGAGCATTGTGATAACAAATTCATGGAGCATTGTGATGACAGGCATCATGGAGCATTGTGATGACAAGTGTCATGCAATATTGTGCTGACACAGATCATGGAGCATTTTGATGAGAGTGGCCTTGGAAGACAGTGAGGCGAGACGTCATGGGGAATTAGGGTGACAGTGGTCAAGGAGCATTGTGATGAAAGTGTTCATGGAGCAATGCGATTATCAGGACAATGGAGCATTGTGAATACAAAGGCCATGGAACATTGAGATAACAGAGTTCATGGAGCATTGTGATGACAAGTGTCCTGGAACCTAGTGATGACACGGTTCATACAGCATTGAGATGTCCAGGGCCAAGGCGAATTGTGATGACACGTGTCATGGGGCCTTGTGATGACATTGGTCATCTTGCATTGTGATGACAGTTGTCATGTAGAATTTTGATTAAAGGTATCATGGAGCACTGTGATGACAAAGGACAAGGAATATTTTGATGACAAGGGTCATTGAGCAATGGGATGACACAGGAAAGGCGTATTATGATCACAAGTGTTCTGGAGCATTGTGATGACAAGGGCATGGGGCATTCTAATTACAAGGGCCATGGAGCATTGTGATGTCAACGGCATGGAGCATTGTGATGACAGGGTTCTTGGAGCATTGTGATGACAATGGTCATCAAGCATTGTGATGACAGGGGTCAAAGAGCATTGTGATGAGAAAAACCATAGAGCATAGTGATGTCAGAGGCCATGGAACATTGTGATGACAAGGCCATGGACCATTGTTATGACAAGGGTCATGGAGCATTGTGATGACAAATGACGTGGAGCATTGTGATGACAAGTGTCATGGGGCATTTTGATGAGACTGGCATGGAGCATTATGATGACAAGAGTTCTGGAGCATTTTGATGACAAGCGCATGGAGCATTGTGATGACAGGGCCCATGGAACATTGTGATGAAAAGGACAGGGAACATTGTGATGAATGGGTTCATGGAGCATTGTGATGAAGGTGCCATGGAGCATTGAGATGACAGGCGTCATTAGGAATGGTGATGACATTGGTCATGGATCATTGTGATGAAAGTGATCATGGAGCAATATGATAACAGGGGCCATGGAGCATTGTGATGACAGGTGTATTGGAGCATTGTGATGAAAGTCGTCATGGATCATTGTGATGACATGTGCCCTGGAACACTGTGATGACACGGTTCATCGAGTATTGTGATGACAAGGGTCATAGCGAATTGTGATGACAGGTGTCATGGGGCCTTGTGATGACATTGATCATCTAGGAATTGTGATGAAAGGTATCATGGAGCACTGAGATGACTGGGGGAATGAATCATTGTTATGAAAATTGTCCTGGATTATCGTGATGACAGCAGTCAAGGAGAATTGTGATGACAGGGATTATGCAGCATTGTGTTGACAAGGGTATGGACTATTGTGATGACAATGGTCGTGGAGCAAAGTGATGTAAGTTTTCATGGAACATCGTGATGAAAAGTGCCTGGGAGCATTGTGACGATAAAGGCCGTTGAGCATTGTGATGACAAGTGTCATGGAGCATTGTAATGAAAGGTTTCATTGTGCACTGTGATGAAAAGGGGGATGGAGTATTGTGATGAAACTGGTCCTGGAGCATTGTGATAACAAATTCATGGAGCATTGTGATGACAGGCATCATGGAGCATTGTGATGACAAGTGTCATGCAATATTGTGCTGACACAGATCATGGAGCATTTTGATGAGAGTGGCCTTGGAAGACAGTGAGGCGAGACGTCATGGGGAATTAGGGTGACAGTGGTCAAGGAGCATTGTGATGAAAGTGTTCATGGAGCAATGCGATTATCAGGACAATGGAGCATTGTGAATACAAAGGCCATGGAACATTGAGATAACAGAGTTCATGGAGCATTGTGATGACAAGTGTCCTGGAACCTAGTGATGACACGGTTCATACAGCATTGAGATGTCCAGGGCCAAGGCGAATTGTGATGACACGTGTCATGGGGCCTTGTGATGACATTGGTCATCTTGCATTGTGATGACAGTTGTCATGTAGAATTTTGATTAAAGGTATCATGGAGCACTGTGATGACAAAGGACAAGGAATATTTTGATGACAAGGGTCATTGAGCAATGGGATGACACAGGAAAGGCGTATTATGATCACAAGTGTTCTGGAGCATTGTGATGACAAGGGCATGGGGCATTCTAATTACAAGGGCCATGGAGCATTGTGATGTCAACGGCATGGAGCATTGTGATGACAGGGTTCTTGGAGCATTGTGATGACAATGGTCATCAAGCATTGTGATGACAGGGGTCAAAGAGCATTGTGATGAGAAAAACCATAGAGCATAGTGATGTCAGAGGCCATGGAACATTGTGATGACAAGGCCATGGACCATTGTTATGACAAGGGTCATGGAGCATTGTGATGACAAATGACGTGGAGCATTGTGATGACAAGTGTCATGGGGCATTTTGATGAGACTGGCATGGAGCATTATGATGACAAGAGTTCTGGAGCATTTTGATGACAAGCGCATGGAGCATTGTGATGACAGGGCCCATGGAACATTGTGATGAAAAGGACAGGGAACATTGTGATGAATGGGTTCATGGAGCATTGTGATGAAGGTGCCATGGAGCATTGAGATGACAGGCGTCATTAGGAATGGTGATGACATTGGTCATGGATCATTGTGATGAAAGTGATCATGGAGCAATATGATAACAGGGGCCATGGAGCATTGTGATGACAGGTGTATTGGAGCATTGTGATGAAAGTCGTCATGGATCATTGTGATGACATGTGCCCTGGAACACTGTGATGACACGGTTCATCGAGTATTGTGATGACAAGGGTCATAGCGAATTGTGATGACAGGTGTCATGGGGCCTTGTGATGACATTGATCATCTAGGAATTGTGATGAAAGGTATCATGGAGCACTGAGATGACTGGGGGAATGAATCATTGTTATGAAAATTGTCCTGGATTATCGTGATGACAGCAGTCAAGGAGAATTGTGATGACAGGGATTATGCAGCATTGTGTTGACAAGGGTATGGACTATTGTGATGACAATGGTCGTGGAGCAAAGTGATGTAAGTTTTCATGGAACATCGTGATGAAAAGTGCCTGGGAGCATTGTGACGATAAAGGCCGTTGAGCATTGTGATGACAAGTGTCATGGAGCATTGTAATGAAAGGTTTCATTGTGCACTGTGATGAAAAGGGGGATGGAGTATTGTGATGAAACTGGTCCTGGAGCATTGTGATAACAAATTCATGGAGCATTGTGATGACAGGCATCATGGAGCATTGTGATGACAAGTGTCATGCAATATTGTGCTGACACAGATCATGGAGCATTTTGATGAGAGTGGCCTTGGAAGACAGTGAGGCGAGACGTCATGGGGAATTAGGGTGACAGTGGTCAAGGAGCATTGTGATGAAAGTGTTCATGGAGCAATGCGATTATCAGGACAATGGAGCATTGTGAATACAAAGGCCATGGAACATTGAGATAACAGAGTTCATGGAGCATTGTGATGACAAGTGTCCTGGAACCTAGTGATGACACGGTTCATACAGCATTGAGATGTCCAGGGCCAAGGCGAATTGTGATGACACGTGTCATGGGGCCTTGTGATGACATTGGTCATCTTGCATTGTGATGACAGTTGTCATGTAGAATTTTGATTAAAGGCATCATGGAGCACTGTGATGACAAAGGACAAGGAATATTTTGATGACAAGGGTCATTGAGCAATGGGATGACACAGGAAAGGCGTATTATGATCACAAGTGTTCTGGAGCATTGTGATGACAAGGGCATGGGGCATTCTAATTACAAGGGCCATGGAGCATTGTGATGTCAACGGCATGGAGCATTGTGATGACAGGGTTCTTGGAGCATTGTGATGACAATGGTCATCAAGCATTGTGATGACAGGGGTCAAAGAGCATTGTGATGAGAAAAACCATAGAGCATAGTGATGTCAGAGGCCATGGAACATTGTGATGACAAGGCCATGGACCATTGTTATGACAAGGGTCATGGAGCATTGTGATGACAAATGACGTGGAGCATTGTGATGACAAGTGTCATGGGGCATTTTGATGAGACTGGCATGGAGCATTATGATGACAAGAGTTCTGGAGCATTTTGATGACAAGCGCATGGAGCATTGTGATGACAGGGCCCATGGAACATTGTGATGAAAAGGACAGGGAACATTGTGATGAATGGGTTCATGGAGCATTGTGATGAAGGTGCCATGGAGCATTGAGATGACAGGCGTCATTAGGAATGGTGGTGACATTGGTCATGGATCATTGTGATGAAAGTGATCATGGAGCAATATGATAACAGGGGCCATGGAGCATTGTGATGACAGGTGTATTGGAGCATTGTGATGAAAGTCGTCATGGATCATTGTGATGACATGTGCCCTGGAACACTGTGATGACACGGTTCATCGAGTATTGTGATGACAAGGGTCATAGCGAATTGTGATGACAGGTGTCATGGGGCCTTGTGATGACATTGATCATCTAGGAATTGTGATGAAAGGTATCATGGAGCACTGAGATGACTGGGGGAATGAATCATTGTTATGAAAATTGTCCTGGATTATCGTGATGACAGCAGTCAAGGAGAATTGTGATGACAGGGATTATGCAGCATTGTGTTGACAAGGGTATGGACTATTGTGATGACAATGGTCGTGGAGCAAAGTGATGTAAGTTTTCATGGAACATCGTGATGAAAAGTGCCTGGGAGCATTGTGACGATAAAGGCCGTTGAGCATTGTGATGACAAGTGTCATGGAGCATTGTAATGAAAGGTTTCATTGTGCACTGTGATGAAAAGGGGGATGGAGTATTGTGATGAAACTGGTCCTGGAGCATTGTGATAACAAATTCATGGAGCATTGTGATGACAGGCATCATGGAGCATTGTGATGACAAGTGTCATGCAATATTGTGCTGACACAGATCATGGAGCATTTTGATGAGAGTGGCCTTGGAAGACAGTGAGGCGAGACGTCATGGGGAATTAGGGTGACAGTGGTCAAGGAGCATTGTGATGAAAGTGTTCATGGAGCAATGCGATTATCAGGACAATGGAGCATTGTGAATACAAAGGCCATGGAACATTGAGATAACAGAGTTCATGGAGCATTGTGATGACAAGTGTCCTGGAACCTAGTGATGACACGGTTCATACAGCATTGAGATGTCCAGGGCCAAGGCGAATTGTGATGACACGTGTCATGGGGCCTTGTGATGACATTGGTCATCTTGCATTGTGATGACAGTTGTCATGTAGAATTTTGATTAAAGGCATCATGGAGCACTGTGATGACAAAGGACAAGGAATATTTTGATGACAAGGGTCATTGAGCAATGGGATGACACAGGAAAGGCGTATTATGATCACAAGTGTTCTGGAGCATTGTGATGACAAGGGCATGGGGCATTCTAATTACAAGGGCCATGGAGCATTGTGATGTCAACGGCATGGAGCATTGTGATGACAGGGTTCTTGGAGCATTGTGATGACAATGGTCATCAAGCATTGTGATGACAGGGGTCAAAGAGCATTGTGATGAGAAAAACCATAGAGCATAGTGATGTCAGAGGCCATGGAACATTGTGATGACAAGGCCATGGACCATTGTTATGACAAGGGTCATGGAGCATTGTGATGACAAATGACGTGGAGCATTGTGATGACAAGTGTCATGGGGCATTTTGATGAGACTGGCATGGAGCATTATGATGACAAGAGTTCTGGAGCATTTTGATGACAAGCGCATGGAGCATTGTGATGACAGGGCCCATGGAACATTGTGATGAAAAGGACAGGGAACATTGTGATGAATGGGTTCATGGAGCATTGTGATGAAGGTGCCATGGAGCATTGAGATGACAGGCGTCATTAGGAATGGTGGTGACATTGGTCATGGATCATTGTGATGAAAGTGATCATGGAGCAATATGATAACAGGGGCCATGGAGCATTGTGATGACAGGTGTATTGGAGCATTGTGATGAAAGTCGTCATGGATCATTGTGATGACATGTGCCCTGGAACACTGTGATGACACGGTTCATCGAGTATTGTGATGACAAGGGTCATAGCGAATTGTGATGACAGGTGTCATGGGGCCTTGTGATGACATTGATCATCTAGGAATTGTGATGAAAGGTATCATGGAGCACTGAGATGACTGGGGGAATGAATCATTGTTATGAAAATTGTCCTGGATTATCGTGATGACAGCAGTCAAGGAGAATTGTGATGACAGGGATTATGCAGCATTGTGTTGACAAGGGTATGGACTATTGTGATGACAATGGTCGTGGAGCAAAGTGATGTAAGTTTTCATGGAACATCGTGATGAAAAGTGCCTGGGAGCATTGTGACGATAAAGGCCGTTGAGCATTGTGATGACAAGTGTCATGGAGCATTGTAATGAAAGGTTTCATTGTGCACTGTGATGAAAAGGGGGATGGAGTATTGTGATGAAACTGGTCCTGGAGCATTGTGATAACAAATTCATGGAGCATTGTGATGACAGGCATCATGGAGCATTGTGATGACAAGTGTCATGCAATATTGTGCTGACACAGATCATGGAGCATTTTGATGAGAGTGGCCTTGGAAGACAGTGAGGCGAGACGTCATGGGGAATTAGGGTGACAGTGGTCAAGGAGCATTGTGATGAAAGTGTTCATGGAGCAATGCGATTATCAGGACAATGGAGCATTGTGAATACAAAGGCCATGGAACATTGAGATAACAGAGTTCATGGAGCATTGTGATGACAAGTGTCCTGGAACCTAGTGATGACACGGTTCATACAGCATTGAGATGTCCAGGGCCAAGGCGAATTGTGATGACACGTGTCATGGGGCCTTGTGATGACATTGGTCATCTTGCATTGTGATGACAGTTGTCATGTAGAATTTTGATTAAAGGCATCATGGAGCACTGTGATGACAAAGGACAAGGAATATTTTGATGACAAGGGTCATTGAGCAATGGGATGACACAGGAAAGGCGTATTATGATCACAAGTGTTCTGGAGCATTGTGATGACAAGGGCATGGGGCATTCTAATTACAAGGGCCATGGAGCATTGTGATGTCAACGGCATGGAGCATTGTGATGACAGGGTTCTTGGAGCATTGTGATGACAATGGTCATCAAGCATTGTGATGACAGGGGTCAAAGAGCATTGTGATGAGAAAAACCATAGAGCATAGTGATGTCAGAGGCCATGGAACATTGTGATGACAAGGCCATGGACCATTGTTATGACAAGGGTCATGGAGCATTGTGATGACAAATGACGTGGAGCATTGTGATGACAAGTGTCATGGGGCATTTTGATGAGACTGGCATGGAGCATTATGATGACAAGAGTTCTGGAGCATTTTGATGACAAGCGCATGGAGCATTGTGATGACAGGGCCCATGGAACATTGTGATGAAAAGGACAGGGAACATTGTGATGAATGGGTTCATGGAGCATTGTGATGAAGGTGCCATGGAGCATTGAGATGACAGGCGTCATTAGGAATGGTGATGACATTGGTCATGGATCATTGTGATGAAAGTGATCATGGAGCAATATGATAACAGGGGCCATGGAGCATTGTGATGACAGGTGTATTGGAGCATTGTGATGAAAGTCGTCATGGATCATTGTGATGACATGTGCCCTGGAACACTGTGATGACACGGTTCATCGAGTATTGTGATGACAAGGGTCATAGCGAATTGTGATGACAGGTGTCATGGGGCCTTGTGATGACATTGATCATCTAGGAATTGTGATGAAAGGTATCATGGAGCACTGAGATGACTGGGGGAATGAATCATTGTTATGAAAATTGTCCTGGATTATCGTGATGACAGCAGTCAAGGAGAATTGTGATGACAGGGATTATGCAGCATTGTGTTGACAAGGGTATGGACTATTGTGATGACAATGGTCGTGGAGCAAAGTGATGTAAGTTTTCATGGAACATCGTGATGAAAAGTGCCTGGGAGCATTGTGACGATAAAGGCCGTTGAGCATTGTGATGACAAGTGTCATGGAGCATTGTAATGAAAGGTTTCATTGTGCACTGTGATGAAAAGGGGGATGGAGTATTGTGATGAAACTGGTCCTGGAGCATTGTGATAACAAATTCATGGAGCATTGTGATGACAGGCATCATGGAGCATTGTGATGACAAGTGTCATGCAATATTGTGCTGACACAGATCATGGAGCATTTTGATGAGAGTGGCCTTGGAAGACAGTGAGGCGAGACGTCATGGGGAATTAGGGTGACAGTGGTCAAGGAGCATTGTGATGAAAGTGTTCATGGAGCAATGCGATTATCAGGACAATGGAGCATTGTGAATACAAAGGCCATGGAACATTGAGATAACAGAGTTCATGGAGCATTGTGATGACAAGTGTCCTGGAACCTAGTGATGACACGGTTCATACAGCATTGAGATGTCCAGGGCCAAGGCGAATTGTGATGACACGTGTCATGGGGCCTTGTGATGACATTGGTCATCTTGCATTGTGATGACAGTTGTCATGTAGAATTTTGATTAAAGGCATCATGGAGCACTGTGATGACAAAGGACAAGGAATATTTTGATGACAAGGGTCATTGAGCAATGGGATGACACAGGAAAGGCGTATTATGATCACAAGTGTTCTGGAGCATTGTGATGACAAGGGCATGGGGCATTCTAATTACAAGGGCCATGGAGCATTGTGATGTCAACGGCATGGAGCATTGTGATGACAGGGTTCTTGGAGCATTGTGATGACAATGGTCATCAAGCATTGTGATGACAGGGGTCAAAGAGCATTGTGATGAGAAAAACCATAGAGCATAGTGATGTCAGAGGCCATGGAACATTGTGATGACAAGGCC